>NC_057803.1:337379558-337387449 GCF_018294505.1 Triticum aestivum
CGCCTCGCCCGGTCGCCGCGCCGCCCGGCCGCCGTGCTGCCTCCATCGCCCCGCGCCCGTCCTCCACCAGCGCCGCCCCGCCTCTTCCTCCCTCTACTCCGGCCATCGTCGCTGGCGAGGTCCCGACGAACCTCGGTTCGCGTGCCGTGAATAGTAAACCCTAGATCTGCGAGGTGTTTTTTCTCTAAGTCCCGAACTTCCAGATCCAAGTGCTCATGTTCATAGCCTCGTTACTTTGCATCCGTAGCTCTGATTCATGCATATAGCATATCAAATTGTTCGTCTCAGAGAGTACATCAATTCATTCCATTGCATCATTTTCATTCGAGTTCATCTTGATGCCTGAAATGATGTTAGTAGAGGGATACTTGAGATAATTGTCAGATCTGCTACTCCATTTGCATATTTGTCATTTTTGTCAGGATTATTGTGTGCATGATATGCCATGGTGCTCTACATATGTTTTGTTAAGGGTTTTGTCATCTTTCCAGAGGTGCAACCCATGTTTTTTTGTGATGTGTGTGGTGCCTAGTGCAAGTTTGCAAAGTGAGGCACTTGTTAATTCTGTTTTCAGGGACTTAGCATTTTCCACCAAGTCCTTGAGCTGTTTAGTTCATGATGCCATATGTCCATGTTGTTTCCTAGTGATCTATGCCTCTTTTGAGGATGATCAGTAAGGATGTTTTGTTAATCTTGTAGTGCTCTATGCATCCATGTCTTTGTTTGAAATTATGGAGCACCCTAGCTTGAGTCAATCGAGCTCTACTTTTGCTACTTTGTGAATCTGGGCAGATTGTCAACTTGTTTGCAATTTTGCCGACGATGTTGTAGTTGATCCGTGCATGCTATGCTATTGTTCTTGCCATGTCTAGCTTGGATTTTGTGTGTTCTTGATGGGTGTATGCTTAGATTGTCATGACTTGCTCCGTACTTAGTGCATCGAGCTCGTAAACATGCCTACTTGATATCTGTTTTCAGCATGTGCTAGTTTTCACTAAGTCTGAAAACTGATTATGTTTTTGCCATTTTCACATGCTTGCAATTGTATTTTCTGATCCCTTTTGACTCAAGGTCACTAAGGGACTTTTGTTAATCTCTTTGAGTAGCTCCATGCCATGCTTTACTTTTCCACGTTCAGGTCCTGTAGCATGTAGTTTTGTTGCTCCAAAGTGTGCTACCTGATCTGAAATTCCAGACAAGTGTTAATTTCACTAAGTCTGAGATCTGTTTACCATATGCATTTTTGCCATGCTTGTTTGAACCTGCTAATGGATGAATTGGCCGTAGCTCATCTCGCTCTCTTTTGTGAATAAGTTAGCCACCATATATGCTAGTCGCTTGCTGCAACTCCACATATTTTTACCTTGCCCTACCGATAAGCTTAAATAGTCTTGATCGCGAGGGTGCGAGATTGCTAAGTCCCTGTGGCTCACAGATTACTATTACACAAGATGCAGGGCCTGATGATTCCGCTCCAGGTGACGCGCTCAAGCTCAAGTGGGAGTTCGACGAGGACTCTCAACGTTACTATGTTTCCTTTCCAGATGATCAGTAGTGGAGCCTAGTTGGGGGTGATCGGGACCGTGTCGCATGTTGGGTTATCTTTTATTTTGGCGCCGTAGTCGGGCCATGAGTGTTTGCGTGATGTAATGTTATTTATGTACTTGATTGACGTGGCGAGTGTAAGCCAACTATGTTATCCCTTTTTATTATCTATATTACATGGGATGTTTGTGATGATTGCCTGACTTGCGACATATGCCTTCAATGCGATTATGCCTCTAAGTCGTGCCTCGACACGTGGGAGATATAGTCGCATCGAGGGTGTTACAAGTTGGTAATCAGAGCCTTCCCCGACCTTAGGAGCCCCATTGCTTGATCGTTTTTAGCGGCCGAGTTGTGTCTAGAAAAAATGTTTCGAGTCATTTAGGAATTATATATCGGAGAGTTTAGGAATTCTTTTTACTTCCCAGTCTCCTCATCGCTCTGGTAAGGCATCCTAACGTAGAGTTTTGACTCTTCTCTTCTCAAATTTCACTAAAAAAAATTTAGGATCACGCGGGTATCTTGGAATCGTTCCGATGGTTTTATGATGAGAACATTGTCTTGGTGCCTCCTGTCAGGGGTTTAGTGGAAGTGTCCCGGGGAGTTAAGCTCTGAGGTGTTGTCGTCATAATTTTATCATTGCAGTTCTGGAATACCTGAGTTTAGTACGCCAACATCGAAAATCTCTTTTATGCAGTTCGTTGGTGAGATAACCTCGACGCCACCCAGTACTGGGGCGGGAGTTCGGGAGTATCGCCATAACTTGTATAACGGATGCTTTTCGAAGGTTGAGGTAGATGGTTTCCGAAGTTTTTCTCGGTTATGTGTTGAAGGATGGATACAGCTGGATGTAAGATTTTCTACAATTGGGTGAGATATTATGCTTCCCCTGTATCCCCAACACCTGATTGCATAACCGGAAAGGTTCGGGAGTTTCATAGGTGGGAATTCTCGTAGCTCTAGTTCTTCTTCCTCGGATATTTGGTTTGAGATTGGGATTTCTTACCGATTATTCGTTCTTGATCCATACCTTGTTGATTTATTTCTCTACCTTAATTCTATGTGACTTCTCAATTTAGGGATATGTGACCATTTCAAGAGGAATGCGTTCGTTCATTTTGTTCGGATGTGAAGACTATATGTTGCAATTTTCATTCCGTTGGATTCAGCTTCAATATTTGTCTATCAATGTGCTAATGGATGTCAACCTCTTCAGGATGGCTCCTCCTACACGCACGACTCCGAATCCTGATCCGCCACCACCTCCCCCTCCTCCGGAGGCATGGCAAGCTGTGATGGCCGCAACCAATGCAAATACACAGTTGATCATGCAAATTCTCCAAGAGCGCAATCAAGGCAACCAAGGGAATCAAGGGAACAATCAGAATCACTTTGCTACACTCAACCAGTTCCTTGCTAACGGGCCAAAGACTTCCAGAAATTGTGTTGAGGCAACCGATGCTGACGATTGGCTTGTGGATCTGTGCAAGCATTTCGAGTGCAGTAACGTTAGGCCTGAGGACTTTGTTAAGTTCGCTTCCTTCCAACTCAAAGATCAAGCTGCAGAATGGTTCCAGCAGTACAAGGACTCCAGAGGTGGACGTGTGATCACTTGGGAAGAATTTCGTGAAGATTTCAGAGCTCACCATATCCCTCAGAGCGTGGTTGAAAGCAAGCGTGAGGAATTCCGCAACCTGAAGCAAGGCTCTTTGTCTGTCTATGACTACAACAAGTTGTTTCAGAAGCTCGCCCGCTTTGCCAAGAAGGACGTCCCTGATGAGAAGAGCATGATATACTAGTTCAGGGGTGGTCTCGGAGAAGAAATTCAGCTAGCTCTTGTTCTCTTTGAGCCCGTGAGGTACGATGAGTTCTACAACATGGCACTGAAGCAAGAGGCCGCTCAGTTGAGGTGTGATGCTTCCAAGAAGCGAGTCAGAGATGTTACTCCTTCTTCCTCTACTCAAGTGGCCAAGCAGCAGAAGTATTGGCTTCCTCCTCTATTCCGTCAGCCGTATTAGCAGAAGAGCAAAGGTGGCAGTGGTTCTTCCCACCCACCCAACCCTGGCTTTCAGAACAAGACTTCGTCTCAAGCTCCAAGATCGAGTGCTCCGTACCACCGTCCGCTTTCAGAGGTCACGTGCAACAAGTGCCAATAGAAGGGTCACTATGCCAACAAGTGTTTCAACCAGAGGCGTCTTCCTCCTCCTCCTCCTGTCAGATCGGCAAGTACAGCTATGGTCAAGCATAACACCAAGTCCGCCAAGGTCAACTTGCTGAATGCAGCTCAGGCAGAGGACTCACCAGATGTGATCATGGGTAACCTTCCTGTTAATGATATTCCAGCTAAAGTTCTGTTTGACACTGGTGCATCTTTATCATTTTTATCGAAGCCTTTTGCATCTATGCATGATGTGCATACTATTGATTTGCCTAAGTCGATAGTAGTTTCTTCTTCGGGTTTGTTCATGAACACTAAAACGATGGCTTTGGATGTTACTATCACCTTGGGCGACTACAAGTTCCTTTCTTCTCCTATGGTTCTTGGCAACTCGGATATTGATCTTATTTTCGGAATGGATTGGCTTTCTAAGCACAAGGCTCAGCTTGATTGTGCTGCCAGGCTGATTCAATTGACTCATTCGTCTGAGGATGTAATTGTCTTTGCCGCTTGTGATGATACTATCCGTCTGTTTTCTCTCAATGAGAAGGGTGAACTGGATGCTATCTCGCAGATTCCAGTCGTTTGCAAATATCAAGACGTCTTTACAGAAGAGCTTCCAGGAATGCCTCCGCACCGGCCAGTTGAATTCGTTATTGATCTTAAGCCCGGTACGGAACCTGTGTGCAAGCGTCCTTACAAGCTCAGACCTGAAGAGTTGAAGGAGATGAAGAAGCAACTCGATATTCAAGAGAAAATGGGTCTCATCCGGCCTAGTTCTTCTCCGTGGGGTTGTGGTGTTCTTTTTGTGAAGAAGAAGGATGGAATGGACCGACTTTGTGTTGATTACCGTCCATTGAACAAGAAGACCATCAAGAACAAATACCCACTTCCCAACATCAACGAGCTGTTCGAACAACTCAAAGGTGCCCAAGTATTCTCCAAGCTTGATCTCCGTATTGGTTATCATCAGATTCGAATCCGTGAGCAAGATATTCCCAAGAAGGCTTTTAGGACAAGCTATGGTTCATATGAATACATTGTCATGTGTTTTGGCCTCGTCAACGCTCCTCCGACTTTCTCTCGCATGATGAACTTCATCTTCAACGCCTACACCAATGACTTTGTTTTGGTCTATCTCGACGACATTCTGGTTTTCTCGAAGAACAAGGAAGATCATGCCAAGCACTTGCGTTTGGTTCTTGATAAGCTCAGAGAACATCAGTTCTCCAAGTGCGAATTTTGGCTCGATGAGGTTCTTTATCTTGGTCATATCATCTCTGCCAAGGGCATTGCCTTGAATCCTGAGAAGGTGTCTGCAATTGTGAATTGGGAACCTCCTCAGAACGTGAAGCAACTCCGTAGCTTCCTCGGTCTCGCAATCTATTGTCAAAGATTCGTTGAAAACTTTTCTAAGATCGCGAAGCCTCTCTCAAATCTTCTCCAGAAGCACGTCAAGTACGTTTGGTCTCCGGAGTGTGACATTGCTTTCAACACTTTGAAAGAGAAATTGATCACTGCTCCAGTTCTGACTCCGCCTGATGAATCCAAGCCGTACGAGGTCTTTTGTGATGCCTCTCTCCAAGGTCTTGGCGCAGTATTGATGCAAGAGAAGAAAGTTGTTGCTTATACCTCTCACCAGTTGAGGCCCAATGAGAAGAACTACCCCACTCATGATCTCGAGTTGGCAGTAGTTGTGCATGCTCTTTTGACTTGGAGACATCTCTTATTGGGAAGAAAAGTGGACATTTTCACTGATCACAAGAGTCTCAAGTACATCTTCACTCAGCCAAATCTCAACCTCAGGCAAACTCCATGGGTCGAAATGATTCAAGAGTATAATCCGAGTATCGAGTATACTCCAGGCAAGGCCAATGTGATTGCTGACAGATTGAGCAGAAAGGCTTATTGCAACAATCTGATTCTCAAGCCTTATCAACCCGAGCTTTGTGAAGCTTTCTGCAAACTTAATCTGCAAGTTGTTCCTCAAGGTTTCCTCACCAACCTTCAAGTCTCTCCTACCTTAGAAGACCTCATTCACCAAGCCCAGCTTCTTGATGCTATGGTGAAAAAGGTGAAGATTGGGATTGCCAAGAGTCAACCCAAGTACAAGTGCTACCGCCTTGATGACAAGGACACTCTCTTCTTCGAGGATCGTATTATTGTGCCCAAAGGTGAACTTCGTAAAGTGGTCATGAACGAGGCTCACAATTCTCTCCTCTCCATCCACCCTGGGAGCACGAAGATGTATCAGGACCTCAAGCAGGCTTATTGGTGGACTCGAACGAAGCGCGAGATTGCTCAATTCGTGAATGAATGTGATGTCTAGAGAAGAGTGAAGGCAGAACAACAAAGGCCAGCTGGTCTCCTCCAACCTCTTGCCATTCCAGAATGGAAGTTTGACCACATTGAGATGGACTTTGTGACTGGGTTTCCAAAGTCCAAGCGTGGCAATGATGCTATATTCGTTGTCATCGACAAACTCACCAAAGTGGCTCACTTTCTACCTATCAAAGAGTCGATCACTGCAGCTCAATTGGCGGAACTCTATACCTCTCGGATTGTCTCTATGCATGGTATCCCACAAGTGATCTCTTCAGACTGTGGCAGCATCTTTACCTCCAAGTTTTGGGATTCTTTTCAGAAGGCCATGGGCACCAACATCCGCTTCAGCACAGCTTTCCATCCCCAAACTAGCGGTCAAGTCGAGCATGTCAACCAGATTCTTGAAGATATGCTCAGGGCTTGTGTGATCTCCTTCGGCATGAAGTGGGGGGATTGTCTTCCTTATGTTGAATTCTCCTACAACAACAGTTTTCAAGCAAGTTCGGGCAAGGCCCCATTTGAAATTCTGTATGGCAGGAAGTGTCATACCCCTCTCAACTGGTCTGAAACAGGTGAACGTCAGCTTTTGGGTAATGACTTAATCACAGAGGCAGAAGAAATGTGCAAAGTCATTCGTGATAACCTCAAAGCAGCCCAGTCCCGTCAGAAGAGTTACTATGATAGTAAGCACCGTGATTTGGCTTTCGAGATCGGAGATCATGTTTACCTCCGCGTCTCTCCTATGAAAGTTACTCGTCGCTTCGGTATCAAAGGGAAGCTTGCCCCCAGATACATGGGACCTTTCAAAATTGTCAGCAAAAGAGGCGACCTCGCCTATCAACTCGAGCTTCCTTCAAACTATGCAAATGTTCATGATGTGTTCCATGTCTCTCAGCTTTGAAAGTGCTTCAAGACTCCTGACCGCACCGTCAACTTCGAGGACATTGAGCTCCAAGAAGATCTCTCTTATCGTGAGCACCCAGTTGCTATTCTCGAAGAGACTGAGCGCAAGACTCACAACAAGTCAATCAAATTTCTCAAAGTCAAGTGGTCACACCATTCCGACCGTGAAGCTACCTGGGAACGCGAGGATCACCTCCGTTCTGAGTACCCGGCGTTCTTTCAGTCCTAGATCTCGGGGCGAGATCCTTTCGTAGTGGTGGAGTGTTGTAACACCCCGGATGTAACTTTCCCAATTTGTACTCCAACTCTTGCCGTTTCCGGCGTTAAGTTAATTTATTTTCTCGGGTTCGGGTCTTTGTCTCCGTGTGTTGTTATCGTTGTCATGCATCTCATATCATGTCATCATGTGCATTGCATTTGCATACGTGTTCATCTCATGCATTCGAGCATTTTCCCCGTTGTCCGTTTTGCATTCCGGCGCTTCGTTCTCCTCCGGCGGTCATTTCTACCTTTCTTTCATGTGTGGGGATTAAACATTTCCGGATTGGACCGAGACTTGCCAAGCGGCCTTGATTTACTACTGGTAGACCGCCTGTCAAGTTTCGTATCATTTGGACTTCGTTTGATACTCCAACGGTTAACCGAGGGACCGAAAAGGCCTCGTGTGTGTTGCAGCCCAACACCCCTCCAATTTGGCCCACAACCCACCTAAGCCTTCTCCATCATCTGGATCGTTCAATCACGATCATGTGGCCGAAAACCGCACCTCATTTGGACTCTCCTAACTATCTCTATGCCTATAAATAGGTCCCCCTCGAAAAATTTCGGATCCCCCTCCCCAAAACCCTAGAAATCGCCTCCGCGTGCCGGACATTGTCCGCACCGCGCCGGACGTCGCCGCCGCCCAGTCCCGTCGCGCCATGTGGCGCCGCCACCGCCTCCACCGCCGCGGCCCGCCCG
>NC_057803.1:337387935-337389970 GCF_018294505.1 Triticum aestivum
CGCCGTCCTCCCACGTCGCGCTGCCCGGGGCCTCTCCTCCCCGCACTCCGGCCGCCGAGCCGCCCTTCGACGCTGGCCGCCGTGGTCACCGTCGTTGGATGCCACCGCCTCGCCCGGTCGCCGCGCCGCCTGGCCGCTGTGCAGCCTCCGCCGCCCCGCGCCCGTCCTCCACCGGCACCGCCCCGCCTCTTCCTCCCTCTACTCCGGCCATCATCGCCGGCGAGGTCCCGGCAAACCTCGGTTCGCGTGCCGTGAATAGTAAACCCTAGATCTACGAGGTGTTTTTTTCTCTAAGTCCCGAACTTCCAAAGTGAGGCACTTGGTAATTCTGTTTTCAGGGACTTAGCATTTTCCACTAAGTCCTTGAGCTGTTTAGTTCATGATGCCATATGTCCATGTTGTTTCCTAGTGATCCGTGCCTCTTTTGAGGATGATCAGTAAGGATGTTTTGTTAATCTTGTAGTGCTCTATCCATCCATTTCTTTATTTGCAATTATGGAGCAACCTAGCTTGAGTCAATCGAGCTCTACTTTTGCTACTTTGTGAATCTGGGCAGATTGTCAACTTGTTTGCAATTTTGCCGACGATGTTGTAGTTGATCCGTACATGCTATGCTATTGTTCTTGCCATGTCTAGCTTGCATTTTGTGTGTTCTTGATGGGTGTATGCTTAGATTGTCATGACTTGCTCCGTAATTAGTGCATCGAGCTCGTCAACATGCCTACTTGATATCTGTTTTCAGCATGTGCTAGTTTTCACTAAGTCTGAAAACTGATTATGTTTTTGCCATGTTCACATGCTTGCAATTGTATTTTCTGATCCCTTTTGACTTAAGGTCACTAAGGGACTTTTGTTAAGCTCTTTGAGTATCTCCATGCCATGCTTTACTTTGCCATGTTCAGGTCCTGTAGCATGTAGTTTTGTTGCTCCAAAGTCTGAGATCTGTTTACCATATGCATTTTTGCCATGCTTGTTTGAACCTGTTAATGGATGAATTGGCCGTAGCTCAGTGCCAGACTTTTGTTAAGCATCTTGAATGCATCCCTGCCATGTATTTTGTTGTCATATTTGAATGTTGTAGCTTGTTCATCTCATTGCATTAAGATGGCTACTTGCTGTAAGTCGCAGACCGGTGTCACATTTGAATCGCTTGCCATTTCCAAACCGTAACTCCGATTCTGGCGTTCTTTATATCGTTTTCAAGCGATTTCATCTCATATTTCTAGTGGCACACTTGGTTTTCCAAGTTGAGGCCAGGATCTTGCATTTCCTGTCACATCTTGCATATGCATCCCGCATCGCATCCCGCATAGCATATCATCTTTGCATCATATTGTTGGACCTTTGCACGTGGTTGATTGTGTTCCGTTTGCTTGTTTGTCTTGTTTGGGTATAGCCGGGATACGAGTTCGCTAACGATGAGCCCGTTGAGTTTGCTTTCGAGGATCCAGTCAACTCTGACAACTTTGCAGGCAAGATGATCATACCCTCGAAATCACTACTATCTTTGCTATGCTAGATTGCTCGCTCTTTTTCTATGCCAATGCTACGATGCCTACCATTTGCTTTCAAGCCTCCCTATTTGCCATGTCAAACCTCTAACCCACCATATCCTAGCAAACCGTTGATTGGCTATGTACCGCTTTGCTCAGCCCCTCTTATAGCATTGTTAGTTGCAGGTGAAGATTGGAGGCCGTTCTTTGTTGGGACATTTATTTACTTGTTGGGTTATCATTATATTATCTTGTTGGGCTATTTGCATGAATCGGAGCTACAGATGCAAAGTTACGGATCCAAGAACAGGAGCACTTGAACTGAAAATATCCGGGACTTAGTGAAAAAAATCAACCTCTCCAGGACAGATCTAGGGTTTGCACGGAAACCGAGGCGCGGTCGGGGCACTGTAGCAGCTCGAGGACCGCCGGAAAAAAAGGAGCCACCAGCGACGAGGAGGCGGTCGCCCGGAGCTTCACGGAGGCGGGGCGTCGCATCGCGGGGCGCGGGGCTGCCTGCGTCGAGCTTGGCGGTGGAGGCG
>NC_057803.1:337390633-337420777 GCF_018294505.1 Triticum aestivum
CGGGGCGGGCTCCCCGTGGGCCGATCGGGCCGCGGCGGCGGTGGGTGGCGGCGTCCATGTGGCAGCGCGCTAGTGGGCGCGGACGGCGGCGGACGTTGTCCGGCCCGCCCCGGACACGTTCGGCGGCGGCGGTGGATGGATCTTGGGTTAGGGGGGAGAGTGGAACCGCGAATTTGAAGGAGGGGGTCTATATATAGGCATAGAGGGAGCTAGGAGAGTCCAAACGAGGTGCGGTTTTCGGCCACGCGATCGTGATCGAACGATCTAGATGATGGAGCGGAGTTAGGTGGGTTTTGGGCCAAATTGGAGGGGTGTTGGGCTGCAACACACACGAGGCCTTTTCGGTCCCTTGGTTAACCGTTAGAGTATCAAACGAAGTCCAAATGATATGAAACTTGACAGGCGGTCTACCGGTAGTAAACCAAGGCCGCTTGGCAAGTCTCGGTCCAATCCGGAAATGTTTAATCCCCACACACGAAAGAAAGCTAGAAATGACCACCGGAGGAGAACGAAGCAACGGAATGCAAAACGGACAACGGGGAAAATGCTCGAATGCATGAGATGAACACGTATGCAAATGCAATGCACATGATGACATGATATGAGATGCATGACAACGACAACAACACACAGAGACAAAAACCCGAACCCGAGGAAATAAATATAACTTAACGCCGGAAAAGGCAAGAGTTGGAGTACAAATTGGGAAACTTACATCCGGGGTGTTACAACACTCCACCACTACGAAAGGATCTCGTCCCGAGATCTAGTACTGAAAGAACGCCGGGTACTCAGAACGGAGGTGATCCTCGCATTCCCAGGTAGCTTCACGGTCGGAATGGTGTGACCACTTGACTTTGAGAAATTTTATTGACTTGTTGCGAGTCTTGCGTTCAGTCTCTTCAAGAATAGCAACTGGGTGCTTGCGATAAGAGAGATCTTCTTGGAGCTCAATGTCCTCGAAGTTGACGGTGCGGTCAGGAGTCTTGAAGCACTTTCGAAGCTGAGAGACATGGAACACGTCATGAACATTTACAAAATTTGAAGGAAGCTCGAGTTGATAGGCGAGGTCGCCTCTCTTGCTAACAATCTTGAAAGGTCCCACGTATCTAGGGGCAAGCTTCCCTTTGATACCGAAGCGACGAGTACCTTTCATAGGAGAGACATAGAGGTAAACATGATCTCCGATCTCGAAAGCCAAATCACGGTGCTTACTATCATAGTAGCTCTTCTGGCGGGATTGGGCTGTTTTGAGGTTATCACGAATGACTTTGCACATTTCTTCTGCTTCTGTGATTAAGTCATTACCCAAAAGATGACGTTCACCGGTTTCAGACCAGTTGAGAGGGGTACGACACTTCCTGCCATACAGAATTTCAAAAGGGGCCTTGCCCGAACTTGCTTGAAAACTGTTGTTGTAGGAGAATTCAGCATAAGGAAGACAATCCTCCCACCTCATGCCGAAAGAGATCACACAAGCCCTGAGCATATCTTCAAGAATCTGGTTGACACGCTCGACTTGACCGCTAGTTTGAGGATGGAAAGCTGTGCTGAAGCGGATGTCTATGCCCATGGCCTTCTGAAAAGAATCCCAAAACTTCGAGGTAAAGATGCTGCCACAGTCTGAAGAAATCACTTGTGGAATACCGTGCAGAGAGACAATACGAGAGGTATAGAGTTCCGCCAATTGAGCTGCAGTGATCGACTCTTTGATAGGCAGAAAATTAGCCACTTTGGTGAGTTTGTCGATGACAACGAATATAGCATCATTGCCACGCTTGGACTTTGGAAACCTAGTCACGAAGTCCATTTCAATGTGGTCAAACTTCCATTCTGGAATGGCAAGAGGTTGGAGGAGACCAGCTGGCCTTTGGTGTTCTGCCTTCACTCTTCTGCAGACATCACATTCATTCACGAATTGAGCGATTTCGCGCTTCATTCGAGTCCACCAATAAGCTTGCTTGAGGTCCTGATACATCTTCGTGCTCCCAGGGTGGATGGAGATAAGAGAATTGTGAGCCTCGTTCATGATCACTTTACGGATGTCACCTTTGGGTACAACAATACGATCCTCGAAGAAGAGAGTGTCCTTGGCATCAAGGCGGTAGCACTTGTACTTGGGTTGACTCTTGGCAAGCCCAATCTTCACCTTTTTCACCATGGCATCAAGAAGCTGAGCTTGGCGAATCTGGTCTTCCAAGGTAGGAGAAACTTGAAGGTTGGCGAGGAAACCTTGAGGAACAACTTGCAGATTAAGTTTGTGGAAAGCTTCACAAAGCTCGGGTTGATAAGGCTTGAGAATCAGACTGTTGCAGTAGGCCTTTCCTGCTCAAAGCGTCAGCAATCACATTGGCCTTGCCTGGAGTATACTCAATACTCGGATTATACTCTTGAATCATTTCGACCCATCGAGTTTGCCTGAGGTTGAGATTAGGCTGAGTGAAGATGTACTTGAGACTCTTGTGATCAGTGAAAATGTCCACTTTTCTTCCCAATAGAAGATGTCTCCAAGTCAGAAGAGCATGCACAACCGCCGCCAACTCGAGATCATGAGTGGGGTAGTTCTTCTCATTAGGCTTCAACTGGCGAGATGTATAAGCAACAACTTTCTTCTCTTGCATCAAAACTACGCCAAGACCTTGGAGAGGCATCACAAAAGACCTCGTACGGCTTGGATTCCTCAGGCGGAGTCAGAACTGGAGCAGTGATCAATTTCTCTTTCAAAGTGTTGAAAGCAATATCACACTCCAGAGACCAAACATACTTGATGTGCTTCTGGAGAAGATTAGAGAGAGGCTTCGCGATCTTAGAAAAGTTTTCAACGAACCTTCGGCAATAGCTTGTGAGACCTAGAAAACTGTGGAGTTGCTTCACGTTCTGAGGAGGTTCCCAATTCACAATTGCAGACACCTTCTCAGGATTCAAGGCAATGCCCTTGGCAGAGATGATATGACCAAGATAAAGAACCTCATCGAGCCAAAATTCACATTTGGAGAACTTGGCGTAGCACTTGTGTTCTCTCAGCTTATCAAGAACCAAACGCAAATGCTTGGCATGATCTTCCTTATTCTTGGAGAAAACCAGAATGTCGTCGAGATAGACCAAAACGAAGTCATTGGTGTAGGCGTTGAAGATGAAGTTCATCGTGCGAGAGAACGTCGGAGGAGCGTTGGCGAGGCCAAAAGACATGACAGTGTATTCATAAGAACCAAAGCTTGTCCTGAAAGCCGTCTTGGGAATATCTTGCTCACGGATTCGAATCTGATGATAACCCATACGGAGATCAAGCTTGGAGAATACTTGGGCACCTTTGAGTTGTTCGAACAGCTCATTGATGTTGGGAAGTGGATATTTGTTCTTGATGGTCTTCTTGTTCACTGGACGGTAATCAACACAAAGTTGGTCCGTTCCATCCTTCTTCTTCACAAAAAGAACACCACAACCCCACGGAGAAGAACTAGGCCAGATGAGACCCATTTTCTCTTGAATATCGAGTTGCTTCTTCAGCTCCTTCAACTCTTCAGGTCCGACCTTGTAAGGACGTTTGCACACAGGTTCCGTACCAGGCTCAAGATCAATAACGAATTCAACTGGCTGGTGCGGAGGCATTCCTGGGAGCTCTTCTGGAAAGATGTCTTGATATTCACAAACGACTGGAATTTGCGAGATAGCATCGAGTTCACCCTTCTCATTGAGAGAAAACAGACGGATGGTATCGTCATTCGCGGCAAAGACAATTACATCCTCAGACGAATGAGTTAATTGAATCTGCCTGGCTGCACAATCAAGCCGAGCCTTGTTCTTAGAAAGCCAATCCATCCCGAGAATAAGATCAATATTCGAGTTACCAAGAACCATTGGAGAAGCCAGAAACTTGAAATCACCCATCATGATAGAAACATCCGGGACTATTGAAGTAGCCCTCATAGACTTAGCCGGAGAAACCACTCCCATAGGTTTACCCAACATTTGTGAAACGAAGTAATGCTTGGAAACAAATGATCTTGACATGAAACAATGTGATGCACCAATGTCAAAAAGAACTTTTGCTGGAAAAGAGTTAACTGGAAAGTTACCCATGATGACATCTAATGATTCCTCTGCCTGAGCTGCATTCAGCAAGTTGACCTTGGCATGCTTGGGGTTATGCTTGACCACAGCTGAACTTGTCGATCTGACAGGAGGAGGAGGAGGAAGACGCCTCTGGTTGAAACACTTGTTGGCATAGTGACCCTTCTGTTGGCACTTGTTGCACATGACCTCTGAAAGCGGACGGTGATACAGAGCACTCGATCTTGGAGCTTGAGACGAAGTCTTGTTCTGAAAGCCAGGGTTGGGTGGGTGGGAAGAACCACTGCCACCTTTGCTCTTCTACTGATACGGCTGACGGAACAGAGGAGGAGGAAGCCAATACTTTTGCTGCTTGGGCACTTGAGTAGAGGAAGGAGGAGTAACATCTCTGACTCGCTTCTTGGAAGCATCACACCTCAACTGAGCAGCCTCTTGCTTTAGTGCCATGTTGTAGAACTCATCGTATCTCAAGGGCTCAAAGAGGACAAGAGCTAGCTGAATTTCTTCTCTGAGACCACCCCTGAACTGATATATCATGCTCTTCTCATCAGGGATGTCCTTCTTAGCAAAGGGAGCGAGCTTCTGGAACAACTTATTGTAGTCATAGATAGATAAAGAGCCTTGCTTCAGATTGCGGAATTCCTCACGCTTGCTTTCAACCACGCTCTGAGGGATATGGTGAGCTCTGAAATCTCGACAGAAATCATCCCAAGTGATAACACGTCCACCTCTGGAGTCCTTGTACTGCTGGAACCATTCTGCAGCTTGATCTTTGAGTTGGAAGGAAGCGAACTTAACAAAGTCCTCAGGCCTGACATTACTGCACTCGAAATGCTTGCACAGATCCACAAGCGAATCGTCAGCATCGGTTGCCTCAACACAATTGCTGAAAGTCTTTGGCCCATTAGCAAGGAACTGGTTGAGTGTAGCAAAGTGACTCTGATTGCTGCCTTGATTCCCTTGACCGCCTTGACTGCGGTCTTGAAGAATTTGCATGATCAACTGTGTGTTTGCATTGGTTGCGGCCATCACAGCTTGCCATGCCTCCGGAGGAGGGGGAGGTGGTGGCGGATCAGGATTCGGAGTCGTGTGCGTTGGAGGAGCCATCCTGAAGAGGTTGACCACCATTAGCACATTGATAGACAAATATTGAAGCTGAATCCAACGGAATGAAAATTGTAACATATAGTCTTCACATCCGAACAAAATGAACGAATGCATTCCTCTTGAAATGGTCACATATCCATAAATTGAGAAGCCATGTAGAATTAAGGTAGAGAAATAAATCAATGAGGTATGGATCAGGAACGAATAATCGGTAAGAAATCCCAATCTCAAACCAATACCCGTGGAAGAAAAACTAGAGCTACTAGAATTCCCACCTATGAAACTCCCGAACCTTTCCGGTTATGCAATCAGGTGTTGGGGATACAGGGGAAGCATAATATCTCACCCAAACTAGCAATTCCTACATCCAGCTGTATCCATCCTTCAACATAGAACCAAGAAACCTTCGGAAACCATCTACCTCAACCTTCGAAAAGCATCCGTTATACAAGTTATGGCAATACTCCCGAACTCCCGCCCCAGTACTGGGTGGCGTCGAGGTTATCTCACCAACGAACTGCATAAAAGAGATTTTCGATGTCGGCGTACTAAACTCAGGTATTCCAGAACCGCAACGATAAAATTATGATGACAACACCTCAGAGCTCAACTCCCCGAGACACTTCCACTAAACCCCTGACAGGAGGCACCAAGACAATGTTCTCATCATAAAACCATTGGAACGATTCTAAGATACCCGCGTGATCCTAAAGAGAAGAATTTAGTGAAATTTGAGAAGAGAAGAGTCAAAACTCTGCGTCAGGATGCCTTACCAGAGCGATGAGGAGACTGGGAAGTAAAAAGAATTCCTAATCTCTCCGATATATAATTCCTAAATGACTCAAAACATTTTTCTAGACACGACTCGGCCGCTAAAAACGATCAAGCAATGGGGCTCCTAAGGTCGGGGAAGGCTCTGATTACCAACTTGTCACACCCTCAATGCGACTATAGCTCCCACATGTCGAGGCACGACTTAGAGACATAATCGCATTGAAGGCATATGTCGCAAGTTAGGCAATTTTCACAACATCCCATGTAATATAAATAAGAAAGGGGAGATAACATAGTTGGCTTACACTCGCCACGTCAATCAAGTACATGAATAACATTACATCATCCAAACACTCATGGCCCGACTACGGCGCCAAAATAAAAGAGAACCCAGCATGCGACAATGATCCCGTTCACCCCCAACTGGGCACCACTACTGATCATCGGGAAAGGAAACATAGTAACATTGAGAGTCCTCGTCGAACTCCCACTTGAGCTCATACGCGTCTCCTGGAGCGGAATCATCAGGCCCTGCATCTGGTGTAATAGTAATCTGTGAGCCACAGGGACTCAGCAATCTCGCACCCTCGCGATCAAGACTATTTAAGCTTGTAGGTAAGGCAAGGTAAATATAGGTGGAGCTGCAGCAAGCGACTAGCAAATATGGTGGCTAACTTATTCGCAAAAGAGAGCGAGAAGAGGAGGCAAAGCACGAGCGAGAAACTAGAGAACAACCTGCGCAAACATTACTCCAACACCGTGTCCACTTCCCGGGCTCCGCCGAGAAGAGGCCATCACGGTAACACACTCAGTTGATTCATTTTAATTAATTAAGGTTCAAGTTATCTACAACTGGACATTAACAAATTCCCATCTGCCCATAACCGCGGGCACGACTTTCGAAAGTTCAATCCCTGCAGGGGAGTCTCAACTTAGCCCACGACAAGCTCTCACGGTCAATGAAGGAATAGACCTCCTCCCAAGACGTTCCGATCAGACTCGGTATCTCGGTAATTCAAGACAACTCCGACAATGGTAAAACAAGTCCAGCAACACCGCCCGCTGTGCCGACAAATCCCGATAGGAGCTGCACATATCTCGTTCTCAGGGCACATCGGATAAGCTAAGCGTACGGGAGCCAACGTAACCCAAGTTGCCAAGGGACGGCCCCGCACGGTGCTCTAGGTTGGACCAACACTAAGAGGAGCACTGGCCCGGGGGGGTTAAAATAAGATGACCCTTGAGTCCGCGAAACCAAAGGGAAAAGGCTAGGTGGCAAATGGTAAAACCAAGGTTGGGCATTGCTGGAGAAGTTTTATTCAAGGCGGACTGTCAAGGGGTTCCCATTATAACCCAACCGTGTAAGGAACGAAAAATCCGGGAACATAACACCGATATGACAGAAACTAGGGCGGCAAGAGTGGAACAAAACACTAGGCGAGAGGCCGAGCCTTCCACCCTTTACCAAGTATATAGATGCATTAAGATAACAAAGTAATATAATGATATCCCAACAAGTAAATAAATATTCCAACAAGGAACAGCCTCCAATCTTCACCTGCAACTAGCAACGCTATAAGAGGGGCTGAGCAAAGCGGTAACATAGCCAATCAACGGTTTACTAGGACATGGTGGGTTAGAGGTTTGACATGGCAATTTAGGAGGCTTGCAAGCAAGTGGTAGGCATCATAGCAATGGCATAGCAAAAGAGCGAGCAAACTAGCATAGCAAAGATAGTAGTGATTTCGAGGGTATGATCATCTTGCCTGCACAGTTGTCAGAGTTGATTGGATCCTCGAAAGCAAACTCAACGGGCTCCTCATTAGCAAATTCGTCTCCCGGCTCTACCCAAACAAGACAAACAAGCAACAAGGATACAATCAACCACGTGCAAACTCAAACAACACGATGCAAAGATGATATGCTATGCGGGATGCGATGCGGGATGCAAAATGCAAGATATGACAGGAAATGCATGAACCTGGCCTCAACATGGAATTACAAGTGTGCCACTGGAAATATGAGATGAAATCGCTTGAAAACGATATAAAGAACGCTGGAATCGGAGTTACGGTTTGGAAATGGCAAGCGATTCAAAATGACACCGGTCTACGATTTACAGCAAGTAGGCATCTAAAAGCAATGAGATGAACATGCTACAACACCCAAACATGACAACAAAATACATGGCAGGGATGCTTACAAGATGCTTAACAAAAGTCTAGCATTGAGCTACGGCCAATTCATCCATTAATAGGTTCAAACAAACATGGCAAAAGTGCAAATGGCAAACAGATCTCAGACTTAGTGAAATTAACACTTGTCTAGAATTTCAAATCAGGTAGCCCTCTTCGGAGCAACAAAACTACATGCTAAAGGATCTGAACATGGCAAAGTAAAGCATGGCATGGAGCTACTCAAAGATCTTAACAAAAGTACCTTAGTGACCTTGAGCCAAAGGGATCAGAAAATACAATTGCAAGCATGTGAACATAGCAAAAACATAATCAGTTTTTGCACTTAGTGAAAACTGACACATGCTGAAATATAACTCAAGTAGGCATGTTTACGAGCTCGATGCACTCACTACGGTGCAAGTCATGGCAAGACAAGCATACATCCATCAAGAAGTCACAAAATTCAAGCTAGTCATGGCAAGAACAATAGCATAGCATGCACGGATCAACTACAACATCACCGACAAAATTGCAAACAAGTTGACAATCTGCCCAGATTCACAAAGTAGCAAAAGTAGAGCTCGATTGACTCAAGCTAGGTTGCTCCATAATTGAAAACAAAGACATGGATGGATAGAGCACTACAATATTAACAGAACATACTTACTGATCATCCTCAAAAGAGGCACGGATCACTAGGAAACAACATGAACATATGGCATCATGATATGAACAGCTACAGGACTTAGTGATATTACTATGTCCCTGAAAAAAGAATTAGCAAGTGCACCACTTTGAAAGCTTGCACTAGTCACCACACACATCCTAAAAATACATGGGTTACACCTCTGGAAAGATGAAAAAACCCTTAACAAAACACATGTAGAGCATCAAGTCATAGCATGCACACATTAATCATGGCAAAAATGACAAAAGTGCTAAACGGAGTAGCAGACCTGACAATTAACTCAAGTAGCCCTCTTCGAACAGCATTTCGGGCATCAAGATGAACACAAATGAAAATAATGCAATGGAATGAAATGATGTACTCTCTGAGATGAAAATGTTGATATGCTATATGCATGAATCGGAGGTATGAATGCAAAGTTACGGAGCCGAGAACAGGAGAACTTGAACTGAAAATATCCGGGACTTAGTGAAAAAAATCAAGGTGCGGTCGGGGCACCGTAGCAGCTCGAGGACCGCCGGAAAAAAAGGAGCCGCAGCGGCCGGATATCTCGCCGGAGAGGCCGCCAGCGACGAGGAGGCGGTCGCCCGGAGCTTCACGGAGGCGGGGCGTCGCGTCGCGGGGCGCGAGGCTGCCGGCGTCGAGCTTGGCGGCGGAGGCGGCAAGTGGCGGGGCGACGGTCACCGGCCGGTGCGGCAAGGCCGGCAATGGCACGCGGTGGCGCCGGCCACCGGGCGCGGGGACGGAGGAGGTGCGAGGCGCGGGCGGCTCGGGCCCGATCCGGCCCGGGGTGGGCTCCCCGTGGGCCGAGCGGGCCGCGGCGGCGGTAGGTGGCGGCGTCCACATGGCAGCGTGCTAGTGGGCGCGGGCGGCAGCAAACGTTGTCCGGCCCGCTCCGAATACATCCGGCGGCAGCGGTGGATGGATCTTGGGTTAGGGGGAGAGTGGAACCGCGAATTTGAAGGAGGGGTCTATATATAGGCATAGAGGGAGCTAGGAGAGTCCAAATGAGGTGCGGTTTTTGGCCACGTGATCGTGATCGAACGCTCTAGATGATGGAGCAGAGTTAGGTGAGTTTTGGGCCAAATTGGAGGGGTGTTGGGCTGCAACACACACGAGGCCTTTTCGGTCCCTCGGTTAACCGTTGGAGTATCAAACGAAGTCCAAATGATATGAAACTTGACAGGCGGTCTATTGGTAGTAAACCAAGGCCGCTTGGCAAGTCTCGGTCCAATCCGGAGATGTTTAATCCCCACACACGAAAGAAAGCTAGAAATGACCACCGGAGGAGAACGAAGCGCCGGAATGCAAAACGAATAACGGGGAAAATACTCGAATGCATGAGATGAACACGTATGCAAATGCAATGCACATGATGACATGATATGAGATGCATGACAATGACAAAAACACACAGAGAAAAAAATCCGAACCTGAGGAAATAAATATAACTTAACGCCGGAAACGGCAAGAGTTGGAGTACAAATTGGGAAAGTTACATCCGGGGTGTTACAGCTTTCAGGACAAGCTTTGGTTCATATGAATACACTGCCATGTCTTTTGGTCTCGTCAACGCTCCTCCGACGTTCTCTCGCATGATGAACTTCATCTTCAACGCCTACACCAATGACTCTCAGAGTTGGAATAAACGTTTTGATAGTGTGATCAAAGCATTTGGTTTTATGCAGACTTTTGGAGAAGCCTGTATTTACAAGAAAGTGAGTGGGAGCTCTATAGCATTTCTGATATTATATGTGGATGACATATTACTAATTGAAAATGATATAGAATTTCTGGATAGCATAAAGGGATACTTGAATAAGAGTTTTTCAATGAAAGACCTCGGTGAAGCTGCTTACATATTAGGCATTAAGATCTATAGAGATAGATCAAGACGCTTAATTGGACTTTCACAAAGCACATACCTAGACAAAGTTTTGAAGAAGTTCAAAATGGATCAAGCAAAGAAAGGGTTCTTGCCTGTGTTACAAGGTGTGAAGTTGAGTAAGACTCAATGCCCGACCACTGCAGAAGATAGAGAGAATATGAAAGATGTTCCCTATGCTTCAGCCATAGTCTCTATCATGTATGCAATGTTGTGTACCAGACCTGATGTGTGCCTTGCTATAAGTCTAGCAGGGAGGTACCAAAGTAATCCAGGAGTGGATCACTAGACAGCGGTCAAGAACATCTTGAAGTACCTGAAAAGGACTAAGGATATGTTTCTCGTATATGGAGGTGACAAAGATCTCATCGTAAATGGTTACGTTGATGCAAGCTTTGACACTGATCCGGACGATTCTAAATCGCAAACCGGATACATGTTTACATTAAACGGTGGAGCTGTCAGTTGGTGCAGTTCTAAACAAAGCGTCGTGGCGGGATCTACATGTGAAGCGGAGTACATAGCTGCTTCAGAAGCAGCAAATGAAGGAGTCTGGATGATGGAGTTCATATCCGATCTAGGTGTCATACCTAGTGCATCGGGTCCAATGAAAATCTTTTGTGACAATACTGGTGCAATTGCCTTGGCAAAGGAATCCAGATTTCACAAGAGAACCAAGCACATCAAGAGACGCTTCAATTCCATCCGGGATGTAGTCCAGGTGGGAGACATAGAGATTTGCATGATACATACGGATCTGAATGTTGCAGACCCATTGACTAAGCCTCTTCCACGAGCAAAACATGATCAGCACCAAGGCTCCATGGGTGTTAGAATCATTATTGTGTAATCCAGATTATTGACTCTAGTGCAAGTGGGAGACTGAAGGAAATATGCCCTAGAGGCAATAATAAAGTTATTATTTATTTCCTTATATCATGATAAATTTTTATTATTCATGCTAGAATTGTATTAACCGGAAACATAATACATGTGTGAATACATAGACAAACAGAGTGTCACTAGTATGCCTCTACTTGACTAGCTCGTTAATCGAAGATAGTTATGTTTCCTAGCTCGTTTATCACATCATTAAGTGAATGATCTGATTGACATGACCCATTCCATTAGCTTAGCACCCGATCATTTAGTATGTTGCTATTGCTTTCTTCATGACTTATACATGTTCCTATAACTATGAGATTATGCAACTCCCGTTTGCCGGAGGAACACTTTGTGTGCTACCAAACGTCACAACATAACCGGGTGATTATAAAGGAGCTCTACAGGTGTCCCCAAAGGTACATGTTGGGTTGGCGTATTTCGAGATTAGGATTTGTCACTCCGATTGTCGGAGAGGTATCTCTGGGCCCTCTCTGTAATGCATATCACTTAACCCTTGCAAGCATTGCAACTAATGAGTTAGTTGCGGGATGATGTATTACAGAACGAGTAAAGAGACTTGCCGGTAACGAGATTGAACTAGGTATTGGTATACCGACGATCGAATCTCGGGCAAGTAACATATCGATGACAAAGGGAACAACGTATGTTGTTATGCGGTCTGACCGATAAAGATCTTCGTAGATTATGTAGGAGCCAATATGGGCATCCAGGTCCCGCTATTGATTATTGACCGGAGACATGTCTCGGTCATGTCTACATTGTTCTCGAACCCGTAGGGTCCGCACGCTTAAGGTTACGATGACAGTTATATTATGAGTTTATGCATTTTGATGTACCGAAGTTTGTTCGGAGTCCCGGATGTGATCACAGACATGACGAGGAGTCTTGAAATGGTCGAGACATAAAGATTGATATATTGGAAGCCTATGTTTGGATAACGGAAGTGTTCCGGGTGAAATCGGGGTTTTACCGGAGTACCGGGAGGTTACCGAAACCCCCCGGGAGCTATATGGGCCATAGTGGGCCTTAGTGGAAAAGAGAAGAGGAAGCCCAACATGGGCCGCGCGCCCCTCCCCTCCCTTGGTCCGAATAGGACAAGGAGAGGGGGCCAACTAGGATTGGGGGGGGGGAATCCTACTCCCAGAGGGAGTAGGACTCTCCTGGTGCGCCTCTCCTAGGCCGACCGCACCCCCCCCCCTTTAGTCCTTTATATACGGAGGCAGGGGCACCCCAGAGAAACACAAGTTGATCCACGTGATCTTATTCTTAGCCGTGTGTGGCGCCCCCAGCCACCATAGTCGTCGATAATATTGTAGTGGTGCTTAGGCGAAGCCCTGCGACAGTAGTACATCAAGATCGTAGCCACGCTGTCGTGCTGACGGAACTCTTCCCCGACACTTTGTTGGATCAGAGTCCGGGGATCGTCATCGAGCTGAACGTGTGCTAAAACTCGGAGGTGCCGTAGTTTCGGTGCTTGATCGGTCGGGCCATGAAGACGTACGACTACATCAACCAAACGCTTTCATTGTCGATCTACCAAGGGTACGTAGATCACACTCTCCCCTCATTGCTATGCATCACCATGATCTTGCGTGTGCGTAGGAATTTTTTTGAAATTACTACGTTCCCCAACAGAAGCCTCTCTCAAATCTTCTTCAGAAGCACGTTAAGTACGTTTGGTCTCCGGAGTGTGATATTGCTTTCAACACTTTGAAAGAGAAATTGATCACTGGTCCAGTTCTGACTCCGCCTGATGAATCCAAGCCGTATGAGGTCTTTTGTGATGCCTCTCTCCAAGGTCTTGGTGCCGTTTTGATGCAAGAGAAGAAAGTTGTTGCTTATACCTCTCGCCAGTTGAAGCCAAATGAGAAGAACTACCCCACTCATGATCTCGAGTTGGCGGCAGTTGTGCATGCTCTTTTGACTTGGAGACATCTTCTATTGGGAAGAAAAGTGGACATTTTCACTGATCACAAGAGTCTCAAGTACATCTTCACTCAGCCTAATCTCAACCTTAGGCAAACTCGATGGGTCGAAATGATTCAAGAGTATAACTGTCACACCCTAGCTAGTCATGCATTAGAGTGTTGCATCATGTTTACTCTTTCATCAGAAACTTGAAATGGGGATGACAGAACCCCCAGTCCCCTCTGAAACCAACTAGGGTTTACTAAAATAATTTTCAATGAACCTGAAATGCCCTTCTAAAATGCCCATCATTTTTGCCTTGGTTCAGAACCTCTGCCAAAAGTGGTGCACATTTTCCTAGGCCATCCTAGGGTTTTTGAATTAAATCATAGATATTTGAATTTGGGCATTTAAAACAATATAAAATATTTAAATGCTCAAATATCTCCAAACTAAAATGTTTCATGTTGGAAATAATCCAACTTTGGACCAGGAGTAGTTTGGTGATTTTTGGAGTTGCCTAGGTATTTTATTTAATTCAACAAAGTTGCAGATATATTAAATAAAAACAGAAAACAGAAAAGAAAGGGGAAGACTTACCTGTGCGGCCCAGCCAGCCGGCCGGCCCAGCCAGCAACCGACCCAGCCCAGCACTGTAGCTCCCCGTCGTCTTCCTCCCCACGCCCCGAAGCTGCTGCGCGCTCGCGCGCGCGCGGCCGCGCGGCCACCTCCTGCTTGCCGACGCCCTCCTGGCCGCGTGGACGACGCCCGCAGCCCGTCCCGATCCCCCCTGCTCTCTCTCACTCTCCCCGGCTCTCTCCTTCCTCTCTCTCGCTCTCTCTCTCGCTCGGCCGAACACGACCGTCGCCGCCGTTCGCCATAGCCATCGTCCCCGGCCACCCCTCGCTCCCCCGGTTAGCTCAGAAGCTCCGCCACAACTCCCTCTTCCTCCCCACCGCTCCACGGGTCCCCGGAAGCCCTGCATCGCCGCCACGTCGCCGTTCCCTCTTCGGACTCCGACCACCGTCGCCGTCAAATTCGTCGTCTCCGGCGCGTCCCCGAGCCCGCTTCGACGCCCACTGCAACCGCGGTGAGCCCCCGGAGCGTTTCCCCCTTCTTCCCTGGTCTCTCCCGACCCCTAGGCCCTAGCTCCACCTCGACCGAGAGCTCCACGCCGCCGGCGATGTCGCCGTCGTGGCCACAGTCGCCGTAGCGCCCAACCGAGCTCACCATCGTGCTCCACACATCACCAGGAGCACGTAGAACGCACCAACGCCTCCCCAAACCCCCTGCAACACTGATCCCGACCGCACACGAACTCCGGTCGCCGCAGCCGAGCTCGCCGCCGTCAACTCCGGCCACCCCGAGCCCAACCACCACCACCAATAGACGCGGCTCAGCCTCAGCAACACGTAGATGCCTTCCGCCGTCCATTTGGTCGCCGGAATGGCAAAAAGCACTCTCGCCGCCGTCTCGGATCTCGCCGGCGTCATGTCGCCGGTGGGGTTTGACTTGACCGACCTGGGGTTTGACCCCCCAGGGTCACTGACGCGTGGGCCCTGTCGGCCAGGTGGTTAGGTTAGCGCTAACTACTGTTAGTCAACCCCCCCTGACACTGACAGTGGGCCCCAGCGCCACTAATTAGTAATTAGGATTAATTTAAATCTGTTTAACCCCCCCCTGTCACTGACGTGTGGCCCCCACACGTCAGGTTTGACTTCAACCAGCCACAGTTGACCACTGACGTCATGCTGACGTCATGCTGGCGCAATAATTATATTTCTGGATTTAAATTAAATCAGGAAATTCCAGAATATTAATTAAACTTCAAAAATTCATAACTTTTATTCTGTAACTCCAAATTGGACAAATTATATATGAAAAATGATCAGAAAAATCCAATCTATCCATCTGTACTATTTTCATGCATGATCAAACAAGTTAAATTGATGTTTTAATCAGAACAAGGAAAAGCACTTTAAAAGGCCATATTTGAATTTGAAATTTGAATCTTTGATTCAAATTTGTTCAAACCCTTCTGGTTTTAGTTGCATTAGCCCAACACACTCATATTGCCATGTTTCATGCATGCATCATATTGTTGCATATTGTTTGGTAATGTGTGTGTATCGATGTCCTTTGCGACAGGTTCTGTCCCCGAGGAGTACCGTGATTACCCTAACGAAGAACCGTATCCGTGCATCGAACCATCAGGCAAGCAACCAACCATTTGATCATATCGATACAATCCCATGTTCTCGCTCCTGCTCTCTTTTACTGCATTAAGACAACGCGATTCAAACTGCTGTGTGCAACGGTAGTTGAACCCATTTCCTCTGCATGACCTGTCATTGCCACAGTAACTAGATGAAACCCACTAGCATGTGTAGGAGTTGATTGAGCCATGTGTATGTGTTGTTCCTACCTTGCTATGCCTGCTATGCTTAGAGTCGTGTCAGGTCTGGTTCATCTGGGTGATGGGCTAGAGTGAAATGTTAATGTCGGTAATGAGAGTGGTGTGGTGAACACGATTTGGTAAAGGTATCGATGAGAGGCCATGTAGGAGTACATGGTGGGTTGTTTCATTGAAGCCGACCTTAAGCACTGAGATCTGTATGTGTGATTTAAGAATCAGCTACTACCATACATTGGGCCCTGAAATATGACCCCGCTCGACTTCTTATTCACCCTAGCTCTCTGTCCAGGAGTTGCAAGTAGTTTCTGGTGTTTGTAGCCTACTGGAGGCCGTGGACAGCGCTGACCGTAGGGGTGGGCTGTGATGCGGTAGGTACGTGGCACGGTGTACCGAATACCCGTTAGGTATCTCGGGAACCCTGTTCACATCGTTCGGGGCCGTATGGGAAACCTCGGCCGGACTCCCTGCGGATGGAATCTGAATAGGCGATAAACCTGGACTAGAGGCTTAAGTGTTTAGGTAGGTCGTGGTCTACACCCACGTCGGCTTTCGCTTGAAGTCTGCCGAGCACATGTCGTGTGCAGACGCTAAGTGGTGGAAACATGTATGACGAAGTACACCCCTGCAGGGTTAACATGATCTATTCGAATAGCCGCGTCCGCGGTAAAGGACTACTTGGTTGCCTATACAGTTCATAGACAAGTAAATGGAAACTACTAAAAGCCTCAAGATAAGAGTGAGTGCCGAGGATGGCCCTTCCGTAGGAAGACGGAGGTGGATCCTCGGTAGTGTATTGAAGTGGTGAGTAGTGGACTCGTGTGCGCAAAACTATTTCAAGTTGGAGTATCGTAGGATAGCCTAGCCAAGAGTCAAAGCTGGCTTGCTGCAATAACTCCACCAACCCTTCTTGATACTGTGCATGTATGTAGGTTCTGATGTAAGTCTTGCTGAGTACCTTTGTACTCATGTTGCTATAATCTACATTTTTACAAAAGACGCTGCAACCCCTTCTGATGGGTTCTATGTAGACGTTGACATCAACGAGTAGGCTAAAGACCCAGGTGGTGACCCTGAGCTTGTGATGGACCACGTAGTATAGTTAGGCTTCCAAGCCTCTTTTATTTTACTAGTTGTCTGTACCCAGACAAAGTACTTCCGCTGTTGGCTTGTATGACTGTATGACTTGTATGTTGGGTCGTGAGACCCGTACCTTTGTGTATGATATGTATGGCTCCCTGAGCCTTTAAGAAAGTACTTGTGTCATAGAGTCATGTTGTGATGCTTCGTTGTATTTGCACATATCGAGCATATTGTGTGTATGATTGAAATGCTTGGTATGTGTGGGATCTGACTATCTAGTTGTTTATCTTTAGTAGCCTCTCTTACCGGGAAATGTCTCCTAGTGTTACCGCTGAGCCATGGTAGCTTGCTACTGCTCTGGAACACTTAGGCTGGCCGGCATGTGTCCTTCTTCGTTCCTGTGTCTGTCCCTTCGGGGAAATGTCACGCTTTGAGTACCGGAGTCCTGTTAGCCCGCTACAGCCCGGTTTACCGGAGTCCTGCTAGCCCAGTGCTACAGCCCGGACCCACTTGCTGATGACCGACACGTTCGAAGCTGGGTCATGGATGCCTGTCCCTGTAAGTCTGTGCCGCTTTGGGTTTACGACTAGTCATGTCAGCCCGGGCTCTTTATCATATGGATGCTAGCGACACTATCATATACGTGAGCCAAAAGGCGCAAACGGTCCTGGGAAAAGGTAAGACGACACCCGTGGGGATACCGTGCGTGAGGCCGCAAAGTGATATGAGGTGTTACCAGCTAGATCGATGTGACATCGAGTCGGGGTCCTGACAGCGTTGGCATCAGAGCCGGACTGCCTGTAGGTTCTCCAAGCCAAACTGGTCGATGTTGAGTCTAGAAATTCTTTAGTTATATGTAGGGGAATTGTTTGTGGGTTGGAACGTAAGGCTCTTTTACTCCTTATACCTTATGACTTTCTGATCTGAGTCAGTCCATTCTTCTACCGGGGGTTAAGGAATTAGGATCTGTTCTCTCTATCAGGTTCACGTGTTACTAATCAGTAGTACCTTATAAGTTTGATGGTTATCAGCCTAGTTCAGTTCTACTACCACATTATGTTGTTAGAATGGTTCCAGAACTTGGATATGGTGATGTTGAGTGTGTACGAAATCCTTTGTCAAATGTCTCAAATCCTTCTTGAGCAATTACAGCTGTTATGCTGCCAAAATTTTGCTAGAAGTCCTAATGCCTTTGCATTATGATTGTGCTTTCAGATGGCCACTCGCGACCTCAATCAAGTGGTTCGCCTGACTCGATGCCTAGATGTACCCGGCCATACTGCTAAGTTGGTCAGGGTAATGACTGAGGCTGGATACCGTTGGTATCCTGAGTACACGGTCGAAGAGCAATTCCGGGACTTCAATCAAAGCCAGTATCTCTGCACTGTCAGGATATTTCCATCTTATCCTGGATCCACCGAGCCTCTTCACTGCTCCTATGGACTCGGGGTTACTATTGAGATGGCTGTGCAGGATGCTGCCTACTCTATGATGACCATTATGCGAGTCAGATCTGGTTTATTTCGGGACTCTGACTTCCGGTATATGCCAGGATCACTTCCGGGAGCACAAGGGTATCTCCAGGCTATCTATGCTGACTCCACTCAGGAGGATTCACGGACTCGCACCACTGCTGAGATGCTCGAGGATAAGGACCGTGAAAATCGGGCCTTAAGGTTAGAGCTCTTCAATACCCGTGCTGACCACTGGGCCACTTTGACTCGGTTCGCACCGGCGGTGCAAGCTGGATATTCAGATATGCGCGATCTCTATCCTGTGAGATCTGCTCTGCCAGACGTGATGGTTTGGTGTGATGTAGGAGGCATCACCCCACCTCGCGGTCCCCGCAGGCCACCGTTTGTTGGTCCACGACCTCATCCTAGTCCCTATGGACCACAAGCTCCGCGAGACCGTCTGTTTCCGGATGAACATGTGGAGCTTCCAGGCTATGGAGGTGACTTCTACGAGGACTACTACGAATCGGTCTGAGTTAGTGGTAGCATCACTAGTTCGCACTAGCTGTGTCATCTATCGTCCCGCGTGACTCGTGGGTTATGACCTAGTTTGTACTCCTTCCGGAGGTGTAGAAAAATAATGTATAGGAGCTTGGAATGCCTCCGATGAGATGTAATCCTCTTTTCACCGTATTAGTACTTTGCTTGGTCTTGTACTAAACCTGTATGGTGTGTATGACGATGGAATAAAGAAGCAGTTTCTGTATCTACCATGTCATACGGATGATCATCTTGCATTTCGAGTTATTCCTTACATTATGTGTCCTATGTCGGAATTTTACCATCCTGACTAAATCATTGTCTTGTCTACCTAGGATGGTCAACACGCGCGCTAATCCTGCTTCCCAAGAGCAGGCCGAAGGCAGTGAAGCCAGGAATGAAAATCTGCCTCATCCTCCTTCACTAGCCGAGGTGATGATGGAAGCTAAGAGAAACAAGCGGGAGACAAACCGTTTGTTGGAGCGTATTGAACAGAATACAGCACACCATCAGAGGGCTAAAGTGGTGTCACTCAGTGATTTTATCAAATTGCATCCACCCACGTTCCACCACTCCGTCGAGCCTCTCGACGCCGATGACTGGCTTCGCAGTATCTCTCACAAACTGCGTTCTGCGTTGGTAGCGGAGGCTGACAAGGTCACCTTTGCTTCATATCATCTTGAAGGCCCCGCCAGTCTATGGTGGGAGAATTATGGAGCCATGCGCCCAGCGGGCCATGTCACTACTTGGGCTGAGTTCAGCGAAGCTTTCCGTGAACATCACATTCCGGAGGGTCTCATGGACCGTAAGCGTGAAGAATTTTGCAATTTCACCCAAGGCCGACTTTCTGTGGATGTCTATAGCAGGGAGTTTGGTAATCTTGCACGATATGCAACCGAGGAAGTTTCTACTGACGCCAAGAAGCAAGCAAGGTTCCGCAAGGGCCTTAGTCCTGAGCTTCGCCGCGACCTCCGTCTGCATGAGTGCACATCTTTTTCGAAACTTGTCAACAAAGCCATCAGTGCTGAAACTGGTCAGACTGACTATGACGCAACACGCAAGCATGGACGTGACATGGGTTCCTCATCCGGTGCTGGTCCTTAGAAGCGCCGCGTGTGGGTACCCAACACTGCCTTGCCACCCAGGTTCACACCGAGGCGATCTTTCCAGGCGCCTCGCCTCGCTCAACAGTCTGCTCCAGCCAAGCCCTATGGGGGTCCAACCAATAATGCTCCTCCACGTACCAGTTCCGTGACTTGTTTCAAGTGTGGGGAATCTGGTCACTATATGCGTGAGTGTCCCCAGACCAACCCCAATCAATCTGCTAAAGCTGTTGGCCGTGGCAAGCCGACAGGGAAGGTGTTCCATGCTAAACCGGTCACCGCTTCACGTGGCCATGTCAACTGTATCTCTGCCGAAGAAGCTCAAGAAGATCCCAACGTCGTTCTCGGTACGCTTCTTGTTAATTGCCACCCGGCATCTGTTCTTTTCGATACAGGAGCCTCTCATTCTTTTATATCTGAAAATTATGCTCGTTTGCATAACGTTGCATTCTGTGACTTGCCATCCTCCATGGTAATTCAAACTCCGGGATCCAAATGGCAAACTTCTAGAGTAAGCCATGGAAATGAAATCCAAGTCGATAGACTTGTTTTCCTTGCATCTTTGATAGCCCTTAAATCTTCAGATATTAATGTCATTTTGGGTATGGACTGGATGTCAGCTCATCAAGCCAAAATTGATTGCTTCTCTAGGACTGTTCAACTCACCCATCCTTCGGGGAAGATAGTCAATGTTTTGACTCGAATAGCCAAGCGACAATTATATTCTCTTACCACCAGCCCTTTGCCAGACCTTGAGGACGTTCCGGTAGTCCGTGACTTCCCGGATGTCTTTCCAGAGGAATTGCCAGGTGTCCCACCTGACAGGGATGTTGAGTTCGTAATAGACCTCATTCCAGGAACCGTTCCGATTGCTAGAAGACCTTATAAGATGGCACCCCTAGAACTAGCCGAGCTTAAGAAACAACTCGATGAATCCTTGAAAAAGGGTTTCATCCGACCTAGTTCATCTCCGTGGGCTTGCCCCGTTCTATTCGTCAAGAAGAAGGATGGTACGGACCGGATGGTTGTAGATTACCGACCTGTCAATTTGGTCACAATCAAGAACAAATATCCACTTCCCAGGATCAACGACCTGTATGATCAGCTCGCTGGATCCTCAGTCTTCTCCAAGATGGATTTGAGGTTGGGCTACCATCAAATCAAAATCAGAAACGGGGACATTCCTAAAACGGCCTTTGTTACTCGTTATGGCCAATACGAGTACACCGTTATGTCCTTCGGATTAACCAATGCCCCAGCCACCTTTTCTCGGTTAATGAACTCAATCTTCATGGAGTATTTGGATAAATTCGTCGTAGTTTATCTCGATGATATACTCATCTACTCCAAGAACGAGGAAGAACATGCCGAACATCTAAGGCTAGTGTTAAAGAAACTTCGAGAGCATCGCCTTTATGCCAAATTTTCTAAATGTGAATTCTGGTTGCTAGAAGTGACCTATCTGGGTCATGTAATATCTGGTAAAGGTATTGCTGTTAACCCTGAGCGAGTTCAAGCCGTCCTTAATTGGACTCCACCTGAATCGGTCAAGCAAGTTCGGAGTTTTCTAGGCTTAGCGAGCTATTGTCGTCGCTTTGTCGAGAACTTCTCCAAGGTTGCCAAACCTCTAACCGAACTCCTCAAGAAAGATAAGAAGTTCGAATGGACTCCACAATGTGAGCACAGCTTTCAGGAACTGAAAAGACGCCTGACTTCTGCTCCCGTGCTGGTACCGCCAGACTTCTCCAAGGACTTTGTTATCTACTGCGACGCCTCGCGACAAGGACTAGGTTGCATTCTCATGCAAGATCGACACGTAATTGCCTACGCTTCACGGCAGTTGCACCCACATGAGGAGAATTATCCTACTCATGATTTGGAACTTGCAGCCGTAGTCTATGCACTTAAGACCTGGCGACATTACCTCCTCGGTAATCGTTGCGAAATATTCACTGATCACCAAAGTCTGAAGTATATTTTCACCCAACCGGATTTGAATCTCAGGCAGAGACGTTGGGTTGAATTGATCACAGACTTCGACTTAGGGATAACCTATACCCCAGGGAAAGCCAACGTCATGGCTGATGCGCTAAGTCGTAAATCTTATTGTAACAACCTGATGTTACAACAAAGTCAACTGCTTCTCCATGATGAATTTCGGAAGCTTAACCTTCACGTTGTACCTCAAGGTTTTCTTTCCACCTTGGTGGCAAAACCTACCCTTACGGATCAAATCATCGCTGCCCAAAAGCGAGATAAGGGAATATCTAAAATCAAAGAGAACATTGCTAGCGGAGGTGCTAGTTGTTTCTCCACAAATGATCATGGTGCTGTGTACTTTGAGAACCGTCTAGTGGTTCCCAAGAACCAGCATCTACGGCAGTTGATCCTTAAAGAAGCTCATGAATCTCCTCTCACTATTCATCCCGGTAGTACTAAAATGTATCAGGACCTACGCCAGAGGTTCTGGTGGACTAGGATGAAGAGAGAAATTGCTCAGTATATTGCAAATTGCGACGTCTGTCGCCGTGTAAAAGCAGAGCATCAACGGCCTGCTGGCACCCTTCAACCCTTAGCTATTCCTGAATGGAAATGGGATAAAATTGGTATGGATTTCATTACCGGTTTTCCCAGGACCAAAAGAGGGAATAATGCCATTTTCGTCGTGGTCGATCGTCTTTCCAAGGTAGCTCATTTCTTACCTGTTCGTGAGAGTATAACCGCTAGCCAGCTGGCAGACTTATACATCTCCCGAATAGTGTCCCTCCATGGTGTTCCTTTGGAAATCAATTCGGATCGAGGAAGTCTTTTCACCTCTCGATTTTGGGAAAGTTTCCAAAATGCTATGGGAACCCATCTCTCCTTTAGCACCGCTTTCCACCCTCAGTCAAGTGGTCAAGTGGAACGCGTCAACCAAATTCTAGAAGACATGCTTCGAGCCTCTGTTATCTCTTTCGGAATGGACTGGGAGAAGTGCCTTCCATTTGCCGAATTCGCTTACAACCACAGCTATCAATCTAGCTTGGGTAAAGCCCCTTTCGAAGTTCTCTATGGATGACGATGTCGAACACCCCTTAACTGGTCAGAGACCGGGGAAAGACAATTCTTTGGCCCGGATATGATTCAGGAAGCAGAAGAACAAGTTCGTATCGTTCGTGAAAAGTTGAAAACAGCCCAATCTCGTCAAAAGAGTCAATATGACCGAAAACATAAGGCTATGACTTTCGAGGTTGACGAGAAGGCTTATCTTCGGGTCACCCCTCTGAAGGGAACCCATCGTTTCGGTATCAAAGGCAAATTGGCTCCTCGTTACATTGGACCTTTTCGCATTCTTGCCAAACGAGGAGAAGTTGCCTACCAGTTGGAACTACCTCCGCACCTCTCCAGAGTTCACGATGTCTTCCACGTCTCTCAACTCAGGCGTTGCTTCTCGGATCCTATCCGTGAAGTGGACCACGAAACGCTTGATCTCCAAGATGATCTTACATATCGAGAGTACCCCATTCGTATCCTCGATCAAGCCGAACGTACCACGCGACGTCATAATATCAAGTTTCTCAAGGTTCAATGGTCGCACCATTCTGAAGATGAAGCAACTTGGGAAAGGGAGGATCGTCTTCGACTTGAATATCCCGCCTTCTTCTCGGAGGAACCCAAATCTCGGGACGAGATTCTTTTGAGTGGGGGTGAGTTGTCACACCCTAGCTAGTCATGCATTAGAGTGTTGCATCATGTTTACTCTTTCATCAGAAACTTGAAATGGGGATGACAGAACCCCCAGTCCCCTCTGAAACCAACTAGGGTTTACTAAAATAATTTTCAATGAACCTGAAATGCCCTTCTAAAATGCCCATCATTTTTGCCTTGGTTCAGAACCTCTGCCAAAAGTGGTGCACATTTTCCTAGGCCATCCTAGGGTTTTTGAATTAAATCATAGATATTTGAATTTGGGCATTTAAAACAATATAAAATATTTAAATGCTCAAATATCTCCAAACTAAAATGTTTCATGTTGGAAATAATCCAACTTTGGACCAGGAGTAGTTTGGTGATTTTTGGAGTTGCCTAGGTATTTTATTTAATTCAACAAAGTTGTAGATATATTAAATAAAAACAGAAAACAGAAAAGAAAGGGGAAGACTTACCTGTGCGGCCCAGCCAGCCGGCCGGCCCAGCCAGCAACCGACCCAGCCCAGCACTGTAGCTCCCCGTCGTCTTCCTCCCCACGCCCCGAAGCTGCTGCGTGCTCGCGCGCGCGCGGCCGCGCGGCCACCTCCTGCTTGCCGACGCCCTCCTGGCTGCGTGGACGACGCCCGCAGCCCGTCCCGATCCCCCCTGCTCTCTCTCCTTCCTCTCTCTCGCTCTCTCTCTCGCTCGGCCGAACACGACCGTCGCCGCCGTTCGCCATAGCCATCGTCCCCGGCCACCCCTCGCTCCCCCGGTTAGCTCAGAAGCTCCGCCACAACTCCCTCTTCCTCCCCACCGCTCCACGGGTCCCCGGAAGCCCTGCATCGCCGCCACGTCGCCGTTCCCCTCTTCGGACTCCGACCACCGTCGCCGTCAAATTCGTCGTCTCCGGCGCGTCCCCGAGCCCGCTTCGACGCCCACTGCAACCGCGGTGAGCCCCCGGAGCGTTTCCCCCTTCTTCCCTGGTCTCTCCCGACCCCTAGGCCCTAGCTCCACCTCGACCGAGAGCTCCACGCCGCCGGCGATGTCGCCGTCGTGGCCACGGTCGCCGTAGCGCCCAACCGAGCTCACCATCGTGCTCCACACATCACCAGGAGCACGTAGAACGCACCAACGCCTCCCCAAACCCCCTGCAACACTGATCCCGACCGCACACGAACTCCGGTCGCCGCAGCCGAGCTCGCCGCCGTCAACTCCGGCCACCCCGAGCCCAACCACCACCACCAATAGACGCGGCTCAGCCTCAGCAACACGTAGATGCCTTCCGCCGTCCATTTGGTCGCCGGAATGGCAAAAAGCACTCTCGCCGCCGTCTCAGATCTCGCCGGCGTCATGTCGCCGGTGGGGTTTGACTTGACCGACCTGGGGTTTGACCCCCCAGGGTCACTGACGCGTGGGCCCTGTTGGCCAGGTGGTTAGGTTAGCACTAACTACTGTTAGTCAACCCCCCCTGACACTGACAGTGGGCCCCAGCGCCACTAATTAGTAATTAGGATTAATTTAAATCTGTTTAACCCCCCCTGTCACTGACGTGTGGCCCCCACACGTCAGGTTTGACTTCAACCAGCCACAGTTGACCACTGACGTCATGCTGACGTCATGCTGGCGCAATAATTATATTTCTGGATTTAAATTAAATCAGGAAATTCCAGAATATTAATTAAACTTCAAAAATTCATAACTTTTATTCTGTAACTCCAAATTGGACAAACTATATATGAAAAATGATCAGAAAAATCCAATCTATCCATCTGTACTATTTTCATGCATGATCAAACAAGTTAAATTGATGTTTTAATCAGAACAAGGAAAAGCACTTTAAAAGGCCATATTTGAATTTGAAATTTGAATCTTTGATTCAAATTTGTTCAAACCCTTCTGGTTTTAGTTGCATTAGCCCAACACACTCATATTGCCATGTTTCATGCATGCATCATATTGTTGCATATTGTTTGGTAATGTTTGTGTATCGATGTCCTTTGCGACAGGTTCTGTCCCCGAGGAGTACCGTGATTACCCTAACGAAGAACCGTATCCGTGCATCGAACCATCAGGCAAGCAACCAACCATTTGATCATATCGATACAATCCCATGTTCTCGCTCCTGCTCTCTTTTACTGCATTAAGACAACGCGATTCAAACTGCTGTGTGCTACGGTAGTTGAACCCATTTCCTCTGCATGACCTGTCATTGCCACAGTAACTAGATGAAACCCACTAGCATGTGTAGGAGTTGATTGAGCCATGTGTATGTGTTGTTCCTACCTTGCTATGCCTGCTATGCTTAGAGTCATGTCAGGTCTGGTTCATCTGGGTGATGGGCTAGAGTGAAATGTTAATGTCAGTAATGAGAGTGGTGTGGTGAACACGATTTGGTAAAGGTATCGATGAGAGGCCATGTAGGAGTACATGGTGGGTTGTTTCATTGAAGCCGACCTTAAGCACTGAGATCTGTATGTGTGATTTAAGAATCAGCTACTACCATACATTGGGCCCTGAAATATGACCCCGCTCGACTTCTTATTCACCCTAGCTCTCTGTCCAGGAGTTGCAAGTAGTTTCTGGTGTTTGTAGCCTACTGGAGGCCGTGGACAGCGCTGACCGTAGGGGTGGGCTGTGATGCGGTAGGTACGTGGCACGGTGTACCGAATACCCGTTAGGTATCTCGGGAACCCTGTTCACATCGTTCGGGGCCGTATGGGAAACCTCGGCCGGACTCCCTGCGGATGGAACTTGAATAGGCGATAAACCTGGACTAGAGGCTTAAGTGTTTAGGTAGGTCGTGGTCTACACCCACGTCGGCTTTCGCTTGAAGTCTGCCGAGCACATGTCGTGTGCAGACGCTAAGTGGTGGAAACATGTATGACGAAGTACACCCCTGCAGGGTTAACATGATCTATTCGAATAGCCGCATCCGCGGTAAAGGACTACTTGGTTGCCTATACAGTTCATAGACAAGTAAATGGAAACTACTAAAAGCCTCAAGATAAGAGTGAGTGCCGAGGATGGCCCTTCCGTAGGAAGACGGAGGTGGATCCTCGGTAGTGTATTGAAGTGGTGAGTAGTGGACTCGTGTGCGCAAAACTATTTCAAGTTGGAGTATCGTAGGATAGCCTAGCCAAGAGTCAAAGCTGGCTTGCTGCAATAACTCCACCAACCCTTCTTGATACTGTGCATGTATGTAGGTTCTGATGTAAGTCTTGCTGAGTACCTTTGTACTCATGTTGCTATAATCTACATTTTTACAGAAGACGCTGCAACCCCTTCTGATGGGTTCTATGTAGACGTTGACATCAACGAGTAGGCTAAAGACCCAGGTGGTGACCCTGAGCTTGTGATGGACCACGTAGTATAGTTAGGCTTCCAAGCCTCTTTTATTTTACTAGTTGTCTGTACCCAGACAAAGTACTTCCGCTGTTGGCTTGTATGACTGTATGACTTGTATGTTGGGTCGTGAGACCCGTACCTTTGTGTATGATATGTATGGCTCCCTGAGCCTTTAATAAAGTACTTGTGTCATAGAGTCATGTTGTGATGCTTCGTTGTATTTGCACATATCGAGCATATTGTGTGTATGATTGAAATGTTTGGTATGTGTGGGATCTGACTATCTAGTTGTTTATCTTTAGTAGCCTCTCTTACCGGGAAATGTCTCCTAGTGTTACCGCTGAGCCATGGTAGCTTGCTACTGCTCTGGAACACTTAGGCTGGCCGGCATGTGTCCTTCTTCGTTCCTGTGTCTGTCCCTTCGGGGAAATGTCACGCTTTGAGTACCGGAGTCCTGTTAGCCCGCTACAGCCCGGTTTACCGGAGTCCTGCTAGCCCAGTGCTACAGCCCGGACCCACTTGCTGATGACCGACACGTTCGAAGCTGGGTCATGGATGCCTGTCCCTGTAAGTCTGTGCCGCTTTGGGTTTACGACTAGTCATGTCAGCCCGGGCTCTTTATCATATGGATGCTAGCGACACTATCATATACGTGAGCCAAAAGGCGCAAACGGTCCCGGGAAAAAGGTAAGACGACACCCGTGGGGATACCGTGCGTGAGGCCGCAAAGTGATATGAGGTGTTACCAGCTAGATCGATGTGACATCGAGTCGGGGTCCTGACAATAACCCGAGTATTGAGTATACTCCAGGCAAGGCCAATGTGATTGCTGACGCTTTGAGCAGGAAAGCTTACTGCAAGAGTCTTATTCTCAAGCCTTATCAACCCGAGCTTTGTGAAGCTTTCCGCAAACTTAATCTGCAAGTTGTTCCTCAAGGATTCCTCGCCAACCTTCAAGTCTCTCCTACCTTGGAAGACCAGATTCGCTAAGCCCAGCTTCTTGATGCTATGGTGAAAAAGGTGAAGATTGGGATTGCCAAGAGTCAGTCCAAGTACAAGTGCTACCGCCTTGACGACAAGGATACTCTCTTCTTCGAGGATCGTATTGTTGTACCCAAAGGTGAACTTCGTAAAGTGATCTTGAACGAGGCTCACAATTCTCTCCTCTCCATCCACCCTGGGAGCAGGAAGATGTATCAGGACCTTAAGCAAGCTTATTGGTGGACTCGAATGAAGCGCGAGATCGCTCAATTCGTGAATGAATGTGATGTCTGCAGAAGGGTGAAGGCAGAACACCAAAGGCCAGCAGGTCTCCTCCAACCTCTTGCCATTCCAGAGTCCAAGCGTGGCAATGATGCTATATTCGTTGTCATTGACAAACTCACCAAAGTGGCTCACTTTCTGCCTATCAAAGAGTCGATCACTGCAGCTCAATTGGCGGAACTCTATACCTCTCGAATTGTCTCTCTGCATGGTATTCCACAAGTGATCTCTTCGGACCGTGGCAGCATCTTTACCTCGAAGTTTTGGGATTCTTTCCAGAAGGCCATGGGCACTAACATCCGCTTCAGCACAGCTTTCCATCCTCAAACCAGCGGTCAAGTCGAGCGTGTCAACCAGATTCTTGAAGATATACTCAGGGCTTGTGTTATCTCCTTCGGCATGAAGTGGGAGGATTGTCTTCCTTATGCTGAATTCTCCTACAACAACAGTTTTCAAGCAAGTTCAGGCAAGGCCCCATTTGAAATTCTGTATGGCAGGAAGTGCCGTACCCCTCTCAACTGGTCTGAAACCGGTGAACATCAGCTTTTGGGTAATGACTTAATCACAGAGGCAGAGGAAATGTGCAAAGTCATTCATGATAACCTCAAAGCAGCCCAATCCCGCCAGAAGAGCTACTATGATAGTAAGAACCGTGATTTGGCTTTCGAGATCGGAGATCATGTTTACCTCCGCGTCTCTCCTATGAAAGGAACTCGTCGCTTCGGTATCAAAGGGAAGCTTGCCCCTAGATACGTGGGACCTTTCAAGATTGTCAGCAAGAGAGGCGACCTCGCCTATCAACTCAAGCTTCCTTCAAACTTTGCAAATGTTCATGATGTGTTCCTTGTCTCTTAGCTTCAAAAGTGCTTCAAGACTCCTGACCGCATCGTCAACTTCGAGGACATTGAGATCCAAGAAGATCTTTCCTATCGTGAGCACCCAGTTGCTATTCTCGAAGAGACTGAATGCAAGACTCGCAACAAGTCAATCAAATTTCTCAAAGTCAAGTGGTCACACCATTCCGACCGTGAATCTACCTGGGAACGCGAGGATCACCTCCGTTCTGAGTACCCGGCATTCTTTCAGTACTAGATCTTGGGACGAGATCCTTTCGTAGTGGTGGAGTGTTGTAACACCACGGATGTAACTTCCCCAATTTGTACTCCAACTCTTGCCGTTTCCGGCGTTAAGTTAATTTATATTCTCGGGTTCTGGGTTGTTGTTGTCATTGTCATGCATCTCATATCATGTCATCATGTGCATTGCATTGGCATACGTGTTCGTCTCATGCATTCGAGCATTTTCCCCGTTGTCCGTTTTGCATTCCGGCGCTTCGTTCTCCTCCGGTGGTCTTTTCCAGCTTTCTTTCGTGTGTGGGGAATAAACATTTCCGGGTTGGACCGAGACTTGCCAAGCGGCCTTGGTTTACTACCGGTAGACCGCCTGTCAAGTTTCGTATCATTTGGACTTCGTTTGATACTCCAACGGTTAACCGAGGGACCGAAAAGGCCTCGTGTGTGTTGCAGCCCAACACCCCTCTATTTTGGCCCAAAACCCACCTAACCCTGCTCCATCATCTAGAGCGTTCAATCACGATCGCGTGGCCGAAAACAGCACCTCATTTGGACTCTCCTAGCTCCCTCTATGCCTATTTAAACACCCCCTCCAAATCCGGATCTCCCCCCCCCCCGAAACCCTAAAAATCCCCTCCGACGCGCCGGACATTGTCCGCCCGCGCCGGACACTCGCGCCGCCGCC
>NC_057803.1:337421445-337426739 GCF_018294505.1 Triticum aestivum
CGTAACTTTGCATCCGTAGCTCCGATTCATGCATATAGCATATCAAAATGTTCACCTCAGAGAGTACATCATTTCATTACATTGCATCATTTTCATTTGAGTTCATCTTGACGCTCGAAATGCTGTTAGAAGAGGGCTACTTGAGTTAATTGTCAGATCTGCTACTCCATTTAGCTTTTTGTCATTTTTGCCATGATTATTGTGTGCATGCTATGCCCATGTGCTCTACATATGTTTTGTTAAGGGTTTTGTCATCTTTCAGAGGTGCAACCCATGTATTTTTGTGATGTGTGTGGTGACTTGTGCAAGCTTGCAAAGTGGTGCACTTGCTAATTCTGTTTTCAGGGACTTAGCATTTCCACCAAGTCCTTGAGCTGTTTATCTCATGATGCCATATGTTCATGTTGTTTCCTAGTGATCCGTGCCTCTTTTGAGGATGATCAGTAAGGATGATTTGTTAATCTTGTAGTGCTCTATCCATCCATATCTTTGTTTGCAATTATGGAGCACCCTAGCTTGAGTCAATCGAGCTCTACTTTTGCTACTTTGTGAATCTGGGCAGATTGTCAACTTGTTTGCAATTTTTGCCGATGATGTTGTAGTTGATCCGTGCATGCTATGCTACTGTTCTTGCCATGTCTAGCTTGCATTTTGTGCCTTCTTGATGGATATATGCTTGTCTTGCCATGACTTGCACCGTAGTGAGTGCATCGAGCTTGTAAACATGCCTACTTGAGTTATGTTTCAGCATGTTCCAGTTTTCACTGGGTATGAAAACTGATTATGTTTTTGCTATGTTCACATGCTTGCAATTGTATTTTCTGATCCCTTTTGGCTAAAGGTCACTAAGGGACTTTTCTTAAGCTCTTTGAGTATCTCCACGCCATGCTTTACTTTGCCATGTTCAGATCCTGTAGCATGTAGTTTTGCTGCTCCAAAGAGGGCTACCTGATCTGAAATTCCAGACAAGTGTTAATTTCACTAAGTCTGAGATCTGTTTGCCATATGCATTTTTGCCATGCTTGTTTGAACCTGTTAATGGATGAATTGGCCGTAGATCAGTGCTAGACTTTTGTTAATCATCTTGTATGCATCCCTGTCATGTATTTTGTTGTCATGTTTGGGTGCTGTAGCATGTTCATCTCATTGCATTTAGATGGCTATTTCTGTAAATCGCAGACCGGAGTCATTTTTGTTTCGCTTGCCATTTCCAAACCGTAACTCCGATTCCGGTGTTCTTTATATCATTTTCAAGATATTGCATCTCATCTTTCCAATGGAACACTTAGATTTCCAAGTTGATGCCATGTTCATGCATTTCCGGTCATATCTTGCATTTTGCAACCCGCATCACATCCCGCATAGCATATCATCATTGCGTCATATTGTTTGATCCTTGCACGTGGTTGATTGTATCCTTGTTTGCTTGTTTGTCTTGTTTGGATAGAGCCGGGAGACGAGTTCGCTAACTAGGAGCCCGTTGAGTTTTCTTTCGAGGATCCAGTCAACTCTGACAACTGTGCAGGCAAGATGATCATACCCTCGAAATCACTACTATCTTTGCTATGCTAGTTTGCTCGCTCTTTTGCTATGCCAATGCTACGATGCCTACCACTTGATTTCAAGCCTCCCAAATTGCCATGTCAAACCTTCTAACCCACCATTGTCCTAGCAAACCGTTGATTGGCTATGTTACCGCTTTGCTCAGCCCCTCTTATAGCGTTGTTAGTTGCAGGTGAAGATTGAAGTTTGTTCCTTGTTGGAACATGGAGATTGTTCCTTGTTGGAACATCTTTTATTTACTTGTTGGGATATCATTATATTGCTATGTTATTTTAATGCATCTATATACTTGGTGAAGGGTGGAAGGCTCGGCCTCTCGCCTAGTGTTTTGTTCCACTCTTGCCGCCCTAGTTTCCGTCATATCGGTGTTATGTTCCCGGATTTTGCGTTCCTTACGCGGTTGGGTTATAATGGGAACCCCTTGATAGTTCGCCTTGATTAAAGCTTTTCCAGCAATGCCCAACCTTGGTTTTACCATTTGCCACCTAGCCTTTTCTTTCCCTTGGGTTCTGCAGACTCAAGGGTCATCATTATTTTAACCCCCCCCGGGCCAGTGCTCCTCTGAGTGTTGGTCCAAACTGTCAGCCGCCGGTGGCTACCAGGGGCAACTCTGGGCTGGCCTACTAGAAGTTTAGACAATCTGAGTGTGCCCTAAGAAAGAGATATGTGCAGCTCCTATCGGGATTTGTCGGCACATTCGGGCGGTGTTACTGGTCTTGTTTTAACCTGTCGAAGTGTCTTGAAGAACCGAGATACCGAGTCTAATCGGAACGTCTTGGGAGGAGGTCTATTCCTTCGTTGACTGTGAGAGCTTGTCATGGGCTAAGTTGGGACTCCCCTGCAGGGATTGAACTTTCGAAAGCCATGCCCGTGGTTATGGGCAGATGGGAATTTGTTAATGTCCGGTTGTAGATAACTTGAACCTTAACTTAATTAAAATGAATCAACTGAGTGTGTTACCGTGATGGCCTCTTCTCGGCGGAGTCCGGGAAGCGGACACGGTGTTGGAGTAATGTTTGCGCAGGTTGCTCTCTAGTTTCTCGCTCGCGCTTTGCCTCCTCTTCTCGCTCTATTTTGCGAATAAGTTAGCCACGATATTTGCTAGACGCTTGCTGCAATTCCACATATTTACCTTGTCTTACCTATAAGCTTAAATAGTCTTGATCACGAGGGTGCAAGATTGCTGAGTCCCTGTGGCTCATAGATTACTATTACACCAGATGCAGGGCCTGATGTTTCCGCTCCAGCAGACGCGTTTGAGCTCAAGTGAGAGTTCGACGAAGACTCTCAACGTTACTATGTTTCCTTTCCCGATGATCAGTAGTGGTGCCCAGTTGGGGGCGAATGGGACCGTTGTCGCATGTTGGGTTCTCTTTTATTTTGGCGCCATAGTCGGGCCATGAGTGTTTGGATGATGTAATGTTATTTATGTACTTGATTGACGTGGCGAGTGTAAGCCAACTATGTTATCTCCCCTTTATGATTTATATTACATGGGATGTTGTGAAGATTGCCTAACTTGCGACATATGCCTTCAATGCGATTATGCCTCTAAGTCGTGCCTCGACACGTGGGAGATATAGTCGCATCGAGGGTGTTATATACCCATCGCGACAGTGCGGCGCGCCTGGCTGTGGCTCGAATCCATCGAAGATCAAGTCTCCGCGGATGTCGGCCATGTAGTTCAAACTTCCAAATCTGACCTGATGGCCAGGGGCGTAGCTTTCAATCTGCTCCAGATGGCCAAGCGAATTAGCCTGTAGTGCAAAGCCGCCGAATACGAAGATCTGTCCGGGGAGAAAAGTCCCACCCTGGACCGCATCACCATCGATGATAGTAGCATCCATCAAGCCTAACGGTGACGACACAGAGGAACTCTCAATGAAAAAACCAATGTCGGTGTCAAAACCGGCGGATCTCGGGTAGGGGGTCCCGAACTGTGCGTCTAGGCCGGATGGTAATAGGAGGCAGGGGACACGATGTTTTACCCAGGTTTGGGCCCTCTTGATGGAGGTAAAACCCTACGTCCTGCTTGATTAATATCGATGATATGGGTAGTACAAGAGTAGATCTACCACGAGATCAGAGAGGCTAAACCCTAGAAGCTAGCCTATGGTATGATTGTTGTTATGGTTGTTGTTCTACGGACTAAAACCCTCCGGTTTATATAGACATCGGAGAGGGTTAGGGTTACACAAGGTCGGTTACAAAGGAGGAGATATCCATATACGTATTGCCTAGCTTGCCTTCCACGCCAAGTAGAGTCCCATCCGGACATGCGACGAAGTCTTCAATCTTGTATCTTCATAGTCTAACAGTCCGGCCAATGGAGATAGTCCGGCTATCCGGAGACCCCCTAATCCAGGACTCCCTCAACGAGGATTTTACCGTGCATTATAATAATGGAAACTACAACGGGTGAAGACTCCGAAGATTAGGAGAATTTGAAGGCCGTGTAGAATTTTCCAGACTATTGAAGCTGTCAATACCGGGATCAAGGTGTATCGGAGAAAGACTGAAACAAGGAGTGTGAGAACTCGATGTTTTGAAAACCCTAAGGCAGGAGATATCAACTATGGAATGATAGCTCATGGAAATGACAAGAGTAGAAACATGGTTATCCGTGATGTCATTGCCCACTTATGCTATTTGTCACCGGGCTGAGTTAAGCAGGCATTTCTTCGGAAGGATTGGATGGAAGAAGGCTGATGGAGCACCTATCAGTAAAATGAAGTTTTAACCTTAGCTGGTGTATCGCCAGAATCTGGAGTAATACATCGAGAAGTTTAAGATGGAGTTGTAGGAAGCTGTATATGACAAGGAATCATTTCGTGAAGAACTCAAAACCCAGAAGCTGAAGGTAGCCAAGCTAGAGGAGCAAAACCTCGAGATACCAGAGACTTGTCAAGAACTGAAGGATAGTAGGACCATGGTTCATGCCAAGGATGTTGAAACCCAAAAGTTGGAACGCCACTCCAGAAATATTAAAGGATGTCACGAGAGACTTCGCGTCAACAGAGATGATCTGGCAAAAGAACTTGAGAAGGACAAGCATGATCGGAAGAAGCCCATCAGAGATATGAACAAATCTGGAAGAGTTTGGCGACGTTGAAGATTTATTGACCTTTAGAAGACCAAACCCCTGTTATATACCTACGTTAGATGCAACGATTGTGAGTTGTCATTCGTTTGATGTTTTTCCGACAGCCACAGCAAAATATCTCTTTTCAAAACCATTGTTCGTATTGTGTGCATCCCTCTCCCTCTCTCTTATCTTACCCCAAACCCACATGGACCCAATAGAGGATGAATGGAGATGAGCTTGTATTTTCTGGACCGATGAGTCAGTTGGAGACAGACCGATGGATTCAGAACATGGAGGATCACATGGAGAATAACCCTATAGTTGGAAATGATATGACCCAACATGCTCTTTAGTGCTTTGAAAGAGGTGCTGCTACTTGGTGGAGGATGTACCAAACCATGAATGGATGGCAAGGAGTAACCACTTGGAGAGAATTAAAGTTGACTCTGCAAAGATCTCACCTTGTGTCCCCGAAGTTGAAGCCTTAAGGAAAGGATATGAGGAAACCTTGTGCATGCAAGATTTGTCGACAAATAGGACACGCCCATAAATAACACAAGGATGAATGCCCTAATTGTGAAGGAAGTCATCCAGTTGAAGAATTCCCAAATAGGCAGATTACTTGTTTCTTGTGTGAAGGGACCAC
>NC_057803.1:337427098-337427382 GCF_018294505.1 Triticum aestivum
CATTATCCTACTTAGTGTCACATATACCCCATGGTATGAAGAACCATACAACATAAGAAAGAAGTAAAGAAAGGAGCCCTTATGGAAATATTGGAAGAACTAGTGATGAAGGAAGATGTGGAGGACACACCTAAAGAGGACCCGAGTAAACCCTGCACTAAGTCTTGCTATTCATGTGGAGAAGAAGGACACATCTCCCAAAATTGTTTGAATGGGGATCTAGTAGAATTCCCGACGGAGGAAGTAGAGTATGACCCAGAAGAAATAGAATCCATGATTGAAAC
>NC_057803.1:337427639-337495864 GCF_018294505.1 Triticum aestivum
GAAAAGTCCAGAAAGAGAAGTAGATTGGATACTAGGAAGGACCTGAGTCATATCACCTATTACAGGTGCAAGGAGTCAGGGCACTACCTCAGCAGTTGCCCAAAAAGGAAACCTCGAGACTTGCCAGAAGTAATATGTTTTCATTGTAATAGAGCAGGGCACTTTGCTAGAGGATGCCCCAAGGAGAAGGAGACTTGTGCTAGATAGTGAGTTTGCAACAAAAGAAATGGAGTAGTAGAAGTGAGAACATTTTCTTTTATATTGAGGTGTTGAGTTGAGACATGTAATGGAAAAGCGAGAGATTGTCATCAATTGAGAGTGAATAAAGTTAGCATCGTTGGTACTGATATGGATTTTATGAGTTATTACTCTATGAAGAAGGATTTTGACCATTTCTGAGGATATGAGAAATATGGTCGAGGGAAGATTTGTGCATTTTAAGGGTGGTAGTACCCTATAAGAACCCTTGACACCTGGAAAAGATAAGGATACTCCACTGAGTGGATTTCGGACAAAATGAATACGAGTTTTGTCTCGATATGTGTGATACCCCAAGAGTGTGTGGGATGAAGTTGGAGACCGTTAGTTGTTTGGACCAAATGTGATCAAGGAGTCAAAATAGAATGTTAAGTTGATTCGAGATAGACTGAAGGTAGCTCAGACCAGGCAGAAGAGTTACGCAGACTAAAAAACGCAAGGATGTAGTCCATGAGATTGGAGACAGAGCATGTCTTCGTGTGACCCCTCTGCGAGGAGTTAAACGAGTTGGAGTTAAGGGAAAGTTAGCCCCGAGATTTGTAGGACCATACCGAGTTTTAGATCGTATGGGAGAAGTGGCCAACAAGTTGGAGTCACCCGAAGGACTGTCAGGATTTCATGATGTGTCTCACGTTTCCCAGTTGAAGAAATGGCATGCAGAGATGGCCAATATTCCCTTGTAAGGACGCTTGACCCTGGAAAGGATAATGATGTTCCATGAAGTGGAGTATGGACTCCATAAGTATAAGTTTATATCTCGGTATGTGGGATATTCCACGAGGATGAAGAGATAAATTACTATTGGATATAAAGGAGGTATGATGTCAGAAATATGGATCAATGGAAGCTCCATGATGAGTCTGAGTAATCATGTCCTAGTTTGGTGCCAATAGAAGGAAGGAAGACAATACAATTGGATGGATTTTAAGTATGCTAGGAAGCTGGAAGTTGGATGTTGGAATAATGATAAGTTGCCCAGAGGATAAGTTCAAGGTTTACAAGTGATGAGATGGGCCATAACCCACAGGACCCGGGACCTGGCAAGAAGCAAGCACACTCTTGCTGGAGGAAAAATCCTGGAAGAGGATATGCCCTTATCGATATACAATCTTATAGGAGTAACGCAAAACCTGAGAGTTGTGAAGGAACGATAGATGGTTGTTTGGCTTGCAGAATCTATGGATTTATCCGAACTTGGTTCGTCGACAAGAGAAATTCTGCAATGCTTGTGAGGATGACCGAGTGTTAGAATGCGAGATTCACTAAAGCATATACAGGGTAATGATTTGGGTGCGGGATGGATTGATCACCATACCGACTTACTCTTACTATTCGCCTTGCTATATGGGATGGTAAATCTGAGTGACTTACCTATAGTAGAGAGACGACAATCAAAACCCTGTTTAAACCTTAGAATGGTATAGCAATTTTTCCCTTGTACAAGGCAGCTTTTGCCAACCGTACGTTATACGGTGAGGATCAACCCAGAACCATTTCCTGCAGGAGAAACCATAAATTGTTGACCACCATGAGATATCGATTAGTTGTTTAGTACTAGCGCCAGACCCGTCAGGTAAGAAGACACAGTCTCGGAATAACCTTACCAAGATTAAAGGACAAAAGAATTGAGGAAAAGGTTATGTCGTTACCGGAAGAGCCCAGAGAAAGGAATTATACTGAAGATCTGAGAAGACCGGCCCTGTCAAGAATAAGGATGGAGTATATGAGTATTGATGGGACCGTAACAATGTTTCTAAGGGTGGTAGCACCCGAGACCCCGGAGACGATCGATGGATTTTGAGAAGACACCGAACCTAACCTATTTCTTTCTAGCCTCTTCGAATCTCGAGGACGAGATTCATTTTAAGGGTGGTAGGTTTGTAACATCCCAAAATTCTAAATTTTGAAATGTTATAATAAATAGATAAATTTGATTGATTGTCTGAAAGTGAGTGAATTCGAAACTTTTTGAAAGTTAAATGAGAGGGAATAAAAGGACTTTCCCAAACTTTCATATTTGCTTTCTGATCTCCATGAATTCAAATTCTTTTCAAATACAAAACCCTTGAGCGAAGATGATATGACTTCTTCCATTTAAATTAAATGAAAGGGTATTTGAAAATAATTGAATTTCATTTGGAAATATTTCAATTCATAAACTTCATGCAGCTCAATGATTTTCATCAGAGAAGATAAAATGACTTCTTCAAATTATATGAAATATGAGTTGGGAGTTTCAAAAATTAAATTCAAAGTTCTTTTGAATTTACTTTCAATTTGGAGTTATTTGAGTTTTATTCAAATTATTTTTCGCCAAAAATAAAATATATGGAAATTAGGGTAACATGATCCCCTACAACAGAAAATTGGAGAGAAATAAATTTGAAATCATTTTGATATTTTTAAAATGATTTTTATTGGATATTATTAGACCAGTAGCACTCTTTGAATTATCTAAATTTTTTTGGATTTTATTTGCCATTATAAAAATGTTCACGTCGTGGAAAATATTTTTCTGAAAATTTTGATATATAACATGCCTATATAAAATTTTTATTTTATTTTTGTTATTCGGTTTTCCTTCTGTTTCTATTAAAAAACTGTGCGTGCGGCCCTTATTTATTTATCGCCTACATGCGCAGTATAGTAGCTTCTGGCGCCCTATTGTTTTTTTCTCTTAAATAGGCCACGCCCAACCAGCCTTTTCCTTTTCAGATTTTATTTTCCTTTGGCAAAAAAAAATGCACCATGTAAGCGCGCGGCCGGCCGATGGGCTTTAGGCCGTGCGAGGCGCTTAGCTCTTCTCCTCTGTTTCATTTATTTTGGTCTTATATTTAGTCCCACATTGCCTAGCCTTTGACCTCTAAGCCTCTTTTCCACCAATAAATATAGACCTATAGAGCTTCCAATAAATCATCTGATTCAAGTTAAATTAGTATTTTGGTTTGACTAGATTCTTTAAAGAAAAATATTTTTCTCCTCTCCGAAGCGACTTTTGGGAATTGTCTCCTCTCTTCGAAGTCATCTTTTCTCTGTCTTATAAAGGTATCTTTCTTTGTTTTTTTTCTTCTTATACTTCCGTAGTTTATTATTTTTTAGACTAATACGATAGAATAATTAGATTATCAATTATTCTACGTATTTATACATTAGACCCTAGCCGTAGCAATTTTTCTTCCGTAAAACAGCTTGGCCTTGATTTTTCAAATAGCCATAACTTTTCACTCGTTTATCCAAATTAGATGAAACCAGCGCCTATAGCTTCGTCTTGTTTTCACCTATGCAGTGAACCTCTCACATTGACTGTTTGAAATTTTCAAATTTCGAAATTTGTTTAGATTCATATTCAAAGTTCTTTTGAACATAACTTGAGTTCTATAACTCTGATTTAGTTGATTCTTTTTGCAAATCGAAGCTCTTGACCTAAACCTTCTGATAAGGCCAAATTCATATAATTTTGGTACTGTTAGAAATTGTTTTATGTTTGAAGAGTGATTTGCTTGGTTTTGGTGTTTTCCGATTCGTCTTCTTCGTTCTTCCCGATCTTCTGAGTGATTGCTTATGTGTGGTTACTATTGCTTGCTCCCGATAGATCGAACAGAGTGTGACGAGTAGAACTATCAAGAGTTTTGAGTGTGAATCATCTTCATCAACATTGCAGGCAAGTTCACACTTTGATTGTATCCCTTTATCACCTAGTTTTTATGCATTAGTTCCAATCCTCAAACATTGCATGGTTAAGATGTCATTAACATGTGGGTTGGGAAGTAGCTGATGAGGTAGAACCTATTACCCTGTTACATTTAAACCCTTGGGAGTTACTTACGAATTGCTTATACTGCTATGCTATGCTCGTAGACGTGGTTTGGGTGAGTGAAATCCATGACAGATGTGAGATTGTTAATTAATGGTTCAACTTAAGGTGGCAACTTAAATACACATCTGGGTGGATTGAGGCACCTGGAGTACCCAGTGTTGCCTGTATTTTTGGAAATCCCGGAGTACCCGTGTGATCTTCCTATGGACCGCCAACCAGACTCAAAGGGATCATAAGATTATTCATGCTAGAAACTTCCGTGTGCAGCCATAAGCTATTATGGGCTCTAGCATAGTTGAGTAAGTTACGTGAAGCTCTTGAAGAGGAAGATCAGCAGGTAGTGGGATGTAGGTTTGGTATGGTGTGTCCGGAGTAGAGAGTTAATGTTTCTGAAAGACTGTGTCTCGGTCATCTATTTGTCAAACACCTTGTAGTGTGAGAAATCCAACGGAGGCGATAGAGTCTTGTGGGGAAAAGTGCCCAAACCTCTGCAGAGTGTACAAACTAATCATGGTTAGCCGTGTCCCCGGTTATGGACAATCTTGAGTATCTGGTCCTTGGATTATCCTGATGGTCTCATCACGTTACTTAAATAATTTATTGGGTTAATGATTATTATTTTGGGATTGAGTTGGAGGAACATTATCAATATTTTCAACCAACTTTGTAGTTAAATAAAATATATTCCGTTGCAGTAGGGAAAAATTGGCTTTACGCAAAAACATTATAACCATAGAGCTTTTCCACCAGCCATATATGCATGTAGTGATAGCTATTATTCATTACTATCCTATGGTGTGAATTTGCCAGTACATTCAATGTACCGACCCTCTATGGCTGCAACATCTCATGTTGCAGGACTTCTTACGACGAGTAAGTGATACGTTAGGGTTACGATTTCTACACACAACTTTGCCGTTGGTGTTGATGGGAATCCACAACCTTGTTTTTACTTCCGCTATTTGGATTGAGGTAATAGTATTAACGTTACTTTATACATGTGATTTACCTTTGTTAGAAATCTTCAAGTACTGTGTGTGTCAGCATACCGATCCAGGAATGACACTTAAGCACAGAGACTTGACCGTCTAAGGTCGGGTCGCTACAAGTGGTCAAGCCTATGCGGAAATGGTGGCGGTGGTTGATGAAGAAGCAACCGTGCCTAAGTAGCCTAGACACCTTAGGAGACTCAAATCACTCCTCAGGCAAACACTAATGCGATGGGGATCAATATTGGTTAGGTTGCAGAAGTCGGTGGTGGAGTAGTGGATGATGTGGTGGAAGCCCTAGGCAAAGATGCCAAAAATGTCAAAATTTGATGGAGTCAAAAAATATTGTTGGTATTTTTGTTGTAAGGGGGATGTCAAGAGCTTTTCAATGAGCTAAAGAATGTGAAAATCGGACTCCGGATTAATTAGTTATGGACAAAACAAAAATCAGCTGAAAAGGGAATGTACAGGTTACGGACGTCCGAAGATGGTCGGACGACCGGCGGCCGGACGTCCGGGTGGGCTCGGAAGTCCATAAATTGGGCTCGGGTTAGCGGTTCCGGATGTTCGGAAAAGGTCGGACATCCTGTCGTTCCAGGGGCTCTAGACGTCCGTGAAAGGTCGGTCATCCGGTGGGTCAGGGTCAATGCGGGATTTGAGATCCGAGGCGTGATTTTGGGCAGAAAATGGAGATTTTCTGGTCAAAATTGACGAGATTTCATGGGTGAAAGCTGGGGAAACTTGGGGAGATGCTAGATCCACTTGAAACCAAGCAAATCTATGGATCAAATCCAACAAAACTTAGTCAAACTAACAAATCACAAAAAAAAATTGGGGCTATTTTTGGTGGGGATTTTCAAAATTAGGGAAGAACACAACAAAATCAAGCTAGAAAACGAAGAGGGGACGCCCCGAAATTGTGATCAACGTGGCTCATGATACCAAGATGATGTAGGGTGGGAACTCCATAGGCCAATCTTTCACGAAAGGAGCGGATCCCGCGATGAACACGAAGAACACGAGGAGGGAAACGAGGGGAAAATCACAAGGGGAACACAAGAGAACACTCAAACCAAAAAGTATGATCACACATGCGCTAGATCCATGAACACAAAGGGAGATACAAGATCCAAAGTCAACAACGGACGATACAAAATGTAACCGGTCTTCTCCGTGAGGAGGTCTTGATGGGGCCGCCCAAGAGGGGGTCTTGATGATCTTCTCCGCAAGGAGGTCTTGAATCCAAAGGGATCTTCTCCAAAGAGGCCGCGGTCTCTCTCGAGGAGTAGATCCGATGTGGATGAGCAATGCTCTATCTCTCAAATGAGCTAAACCAATGCTAACCCTCAAATGGTGGAGGTGGAGGAGTATATATAGTCTAGGGCCACGAAGGGGTAAGTGAGGATGAAGGGATACATGGGCCCAGCCCGATACACAGTGAACAGACAGGCGTCGGACGTCCGGTGGGTACCGGACGTCCGGTGGCTCACGAGGGTCCGGTCGTCCGGCACTTGTTGGACATCCGGCGTTTTCGCTCGGTTGACATGGCGCCGGATTTCAGGAGACGGTCAGATGTCCGGTCGCTGGAGTGTGTCAGACGTCCGAGACTTGTCGGACGTCCGCTTGTTTGGCTCGGGTGCGGGATCGCCGGTTGTCCGGTCTGGGCCGATCGTCTGGTGGGTCTTCAGGCGTCGGACGTCTGGTCCCGACCGGTTGTCCGGTGGCTGGAGCTTCTTCCATAGCTCTTCTTCTTGTTCCTCGTGCTTGGTGTCCTCGCCTTCTTGTCCATGGGCTTCCTCTTGGTTCCTGGTCATGCATTGCACACATGTTTGAGGTAGTAGCCATGGCTCACATATGGAAAGTGATGGTTCGAAGAGCTGCGTGTTCACCTTGTGTCCAATGGTGTATAGATGAGGTCTCGTCTTATGTTCTCTTAGGGCTTGGAGAGTAGTCGGAGTGTACTTGGGGATGATGGTGGGATGCTCCGCATCACAAGAGCACACCTTCCGGGCCTGCGCAGAGCTCTTCTTCTTCCATGGCATCAATAGGGCACACAAGTGATATTATTTGTCGTCGTTGTGAGGGAAGAGGACATTTTGCGAGAGAATGCAAATCTTAGCATGTGATGATTGCTACTGAGGATGGTGGGTATGAGTCCGCTAGTGACTATGATGACTAGACTATGGCTCTTATTACACATGAAGAACACGGTGGAGATGATTCTGATCATGAGACGCAATACATGGCTGCTGAAGCTGCTGACAGGTATGAATGTTTAGTTGCTCAACATGTTTTGAGTGTGAAGGTTACACAAGCTGAGCAAAACCAGAGGCATAATTTGTTCCGTACAAAGGGAGTTGTGAAGGAACGTTCTGTTCGCGTTATCATAGATGGAGGGAGCTGCAATAACTTGGCTAGCATGGAGATGGTGGAGAAGCTATCTCTAACCACAAGACCACATCCACATCCTTACTACATCCAATGGTTCAACAACAACGACAAGGTTAAATTAACACGTATTGTTCGTGTGCATTTTAGTATCTCTACATATGCTGATTATGTGGATTGTGATGTGCTACCTATGCAAGCATGTTCCTTATTACTTGGTAGACCATGGCAATTTGATAAAAATTCTATACACCATGGTAGAAACAATCAGTATACTCTTGTTCATAAGGATAAAAATATTACTTTGCTTCCTATGACTCCCGATTCCATTTTGAAAGATGATATTAATAGAGCTAATAAAGCAAAACAGTAGAAAATTAAGAGTGAAAATCAGATTGTGGCAAAAGAATTTGAGCAACAAATGAACCCTAATAGTAAACCATCTAGTGTTGCTTCTGAAATTAAATTGAAAAGTGCATGTTTACTTGCCACCAAATCTGATATTGAAGATCTAGATTTTAGCAAATCTGTTTGCTATGCTTTTGTGTGCAAAGAGGCATTATTTTCATTCGAGGACGTGCCTTCCTCTTTGCGTCCTGCTGTCACTAACATTTTGCAGGAGTTCGCTGACGTCTTTCCACAAGACGTGCCATCGGGATTACCACCTATTCTAGGGATTGAGCATAAAATTGACTTAATTCCCGGTGCATCATTACCCAACCGTGCACCATACCATACCAATCCAGAGGAGACAAAGGAGATTATGCGTCAAGTACAAGAACTGCTCGACAAAGGTTATAATGCGAATCCCTTAGTCCTTGTCTTGTTCCTAGCATTTTAGTGCCGAAAAAGGATGGTACATCGCGTATGTGCGTTGATTGTAGAGGCATTAATAATATTACTATTCGTTATCGTCATCCTATTCCTAGATTAGATGATATCCTTGATGAATTGAGTGGCTCTACAATATTCTCCAAAGTTGATTTGCGTAGTGGATACCATCAAATTCGTATGAAACTGGGAGATGAATGGAAAACAGCATTTAAAACTAAGTTTGGATTATATGAGTGGTTAGTCATGCCTTTTGGGTTAACGAATGCACCTAGTAATTTCATGAGGCTAATGAACGAAGTTTTACGTGCTTTCATGGGACGATTTGTGGTAGTTTATTTTGATGACATATTGATTTATACCAAATCTTTGGAGGAACATTTGGAGCATTTACGTGATGTTTTTGTTGCTCTACGTGATGCACATTTGTTTGGTAACCTTGGAAAGTGCACCTTTTGCATCGACCGGGTATCTTTTCTTGGCTATGTTGTTACTCCCCAAGGAATTGAAGTTGATAAAGCCAAGATTGAAGCTATTGAGAGTTGGTCGCAGCCCAAAATGGTCACACAAGTGAGGAGTTTCCTTGGCCTTGCTGGTTTTTATAGGCATTTTGTGAGAGATTTCAGCACCATTGTTGCACCTCTCAACGAGCTTACAAAGAAGGATGTGCCTTTTGTTTGGGATACCGCACAGGAAGAAGCCTTCACGGTATTGAAAGATAAGTTGACACATGCTCCTTTACTCCAACTTCCTGATTTTAATAAGACTTTTGAGCTTGAATGTGATGCTAGTGGAATTGGATTAGGAGGTGTGTTATTACAAGATGGCAAACCTGTCGCATACTTTTCTGAAAAATTGAGTGGGCCTAGTCTGAACTATTCTACTTATGATAAAGAATTATATGCTCTTATTCGGACCTTAGAAACATGGCAACATTATTTATGGCCAAAGGAATTTGTTATACATTCTAATCATGAATCCTTGAAACACATTAAAAGTCAAGCAAAATTGAACCGTAGACATGCTAAATGGGTTGAATTCATTGAGACTTTCCCTTATGTCATTAAACACAAGAAGGGTAAAGAAAATGTTATTGCTGATGCATTGTCTTGTCGTTATACTATGCTTTCACAACCTGACTTCAAAATATTTGGTATGGAGACCATCAAAGATCAATATGTGCATGATGCTGGATTTAAAGATGTATTGCAGAATTGCAAGGAAGGGAGAACTTGCAACAAGTTCATTCTTAACATTCAATTTGTGTTTCATGCTAACAAGCTATGCATTCCAGCTGGCTCCGTTCATCTTCTGTTGTTGCAGGAGGCGCATGGAGGAGGATTAATGGGACACTTTGGCGTCAAGAAGACGGAGGATATACTTGCTACACATTTCTTTTGGCCAAAGATGAGACGGGATGTTGAGCGTTTTGTTGCTCGCTGCACTACATGTCAAAAAGCTAAGTCACGACTCAATCCTCATGGTTTATATATGCCTTTGCCTGTACCTAGTGTTCCTTGGGAGGATATATCTATGGACTTTGTTTTAGGTTTACCTCGAACAAAGAAGGGGAGGGATAGCATATTTGTTGTCGTGGATAGATTTTCGAAAATTGCACACTTTATACCATGTCATAAAAGCGATGATGCTGTTAATGTTGCTGATTTGTTCTTTTGTGAAATTATTCGCTTGCATGGTGTGCCAAATACTATTGTTTCAGATCGTGATACTAAATTTCTTTGCCACTTTTGGAGATTTTTATGGGCTAAGTTGGGGACTAAACTGCTTTTTAGTACTGCTTGTCACCCCCAAACTGATGGATAAACTGAAGTAATCAATTGAACATTGTCTACTATGCTTAGGGCTGTTTTGAAGAATAATAAGAAAATGTGGAAAGAATGCTTGCCTCATATTGAATTTGCTTATAATCGTGCATTGCATTCTACTACTAAGATGTGCCCTTTTGAAATTGTGTATGGTTTCCTTCCTCGTGCACCTATTGATTTGTTGCCTCTAAAATCCTCGGAGAAGGTTAATTTTAATGCTAAAGAACGTGCTGAATTGATTTTAAAAATGCATGAGTTAACTAAGGAAAACATTGAGCGTATGAATGCTAAATACAAACATGCTAGAGATAATGGTAGAAAACATGTTGTGTTTGCACCTGGAGATCTTGTTTGGTTACATTTGTGTAAGGATAGATTTCCTAATTTGTGCAAATCAAAGCTAATGCCATGCGCTGATGGTCCTTTTAAGGTGTTAGAGAAAATAAATGATAATGCATATAAACTTGAGCTGCCTGCAAATTTTGGGGTTAGTCCCACTTTTAACATTGCAGATTTGAAGCCTTATTTGGGTGAGGAAGATGATCTTCTATCGAGGACGACTTCATTTCAAGAAGGGGATGATGATGAGGACATCAATACCATTGTTACGCCCACAGCCCTGCTACTATACATACTGGACCAATTACTAGAGCTCGCGCACGCCAATTAAATTATCAGTTACTTTTGTTTCTTGGTAATGATTCTAATGTTCATGAGAATATGATGCTGCCTAAATTGGATACATTTGTTTTGCTTACAAATGAAGGGCCTCGCATGGATAAGAGGGATGAACATTGGAGCAAGACCAAGCATGGAGATGATGGCATGCGCAAGGGGATCCAGAATGGAGTTACAAGTGATGATTTCAGGACTTTGAAGCCACCATAAGGAGTGCATGAAGCCTTGGACGAAATATACAAGATGCCACTTCATAAATTCTGTCTAGAGGCTATTCTAGGTGCTGCGTCACCTTATTATTGGGCCAGGCCCATGTATTTTCAAAATACTTAAGTATAGGCTATTTTTAGAGTCCGTATGTGTGGGGAAACAAGATTTAGGGTTGGTTTCGGACCCCTCCTCCAAGGGCCACGAAATTCCCCCCTCTTCCTCCATATATACAGCCATTAGAGCGTCATTTAGACTTTGGGATTTTTTTAGTTAAAAGTTAGCCATTGTGTCGGTGTACTAGAATAGGGGTACCCTATTACCCCGAACTTGTGCACGGGCAGTTGCAGCACCCCGCGGCAAGGCTTGCCGGGCGAACGCCAAGATCCTCCGTGGTTCCCTTGGAGCCATTCAAGAACAAAGTATTTAAGCTCAGGAGACAAGTCCCCGGCAAGAGGAGCTTGCCGGGAAGGCCAACCAAGGCACTCCAAGGAACTTGCCGCGACGCGTACGCGCTCCGGCAAGGAAACAAGGCCCCGGCAAGAGGAGCTTGTCGGGAGGACCAACCAAGGTACCTCGAGGCCCAGTGAGCGACAAGCTTCCGGACCCGACAAGATAACAGCAGCGGCAAGGCGCTTGCCGCGGCAGGCGGCCACTCTGTGCCCACGCTCCAGCGCATCCACCAACATGTCGCCCTGGGGGCCTCTCCAGGCGCGCGTGGCGGGAGGCTGTGCAGCCAGCGGTGCGCAGTGGCATGCGAAGCTGACAAGATCGCCATCGTGGCGTACGGTGGAGCCCCTAACGGTCCTTTTCTGCACTGTTTGGGCGACTTAGACGGGCATTTAATGCCCTTGTCCCCTGCCGTCAGGGTTAGGTAGGGTGCACTGTACAAGTAACTGTACCAACCACCTCACTTTTTACATTTGTACCCTTCTCTGCGTTGCCACCTGTCGGTGACCCCTTTAGCGTATAAAAGGAGGCCCATGTGCAACGTAGAGGGGGTTCGGTTCGAAGGATCGACTGGTTCGGAACCCAGAAAAACACTACGCTCTCTCTCTCTGGAGCAAGAACACAAGATAATCAAACAAGCAGCAGTAGGAGTGTTATCTCTCTGGAGAGCTCCAAAGCTGGGTAAACTGCTCGTGTGCTTCACCTCGATCTGCTCTTCGTGCGATCTCCGCCCCCCGCCGAACCGAAAGGGGCTCGGTCCATCGGCCCCATAGGTGTTCGTGGATCAGTTTCCTCGACATCTTTGGCGCGCCAAGTAGGGGGCGTCGAGATTGTGTGAACCTGATCCAGCGTTCACACGAGCTAGATCTTCATTCCCTTCATCAACATGCCACCGAAGAAGTAGACTTCGGCGGCAGCCGCTCCATCCACGTCACTTCCGCCACCGTTGGAGCAAACGGGTGGTGGAATGGACGCCGGCGGAAGAATGGACGTCGATGAGGAAGCTTATGATGCTGCCAGGTCCAAGGACAAGCCTGCGCAAACCTCGGCGACTGTACATGTTCCGCGCCACTCTCAGGAGGCGCAAGACCAACAACGTCATGGCACTTGCGGTGCCATACGCATGATAGGCCAAGACCAAGCTGGTGGATCTCGGGGCGCTCAAGACCAGCCTGCACGCCAGCATGCTGGCACGAGCGGGGCACGGTCGCCTGGACGGGATACTGCTCCTTCTAACATAGTTAGAAGTCCGAGCACGTCCCGCTCCTTGCGCCGTCCGCCACTGCCACCCACCACTCTAGCAGAAGCTTTGGCGCGAGCTCAACTGCTCCTAGATTACCCTCCGACATCGGACAAGATCGACGAATGGAGGGCCACCATTCAGAGTCTCATCGGCTACGCCAACGGCAACACTCCACGGCGGCCGAGTGCGTCGTCACCACGGCAGGGTTACCGGGCGCGAGCCGGTGGCGACGAAACGGGTGGAGGTGCAACTACCATGTAATCACCACCCCGAAGGCCAAGATCGCCGACTCGCCGGATCCACCTCGACAGCGACTCCACCGCATCGTCGGATCCACGAGCTCGTCGCGATCAGCGCCAAGTTCTTCATGATCGACAACAAGTAGACGCTCGAACTCGCATGGAGCGCCGAAGAGAAGCGCGACGTCAATCCGACAAGCGCGCTGGGCTCTCTGTTGACATGCATGCGCCAAGGGAACCAGGTGATCTGCCGTACGCGGTAGGTTGCCCTACGTTCACTCGTGAGCTGCGGCAAGTCCAGTGGCCCAGTACGAAGAACTTCAAGCCAGACGTACCGGAGAAGTACGACAGCAAGACGCATCCGTCAGAGTTCCTCAGCATCTACACCATTGCGGTGCAGGCCGCCGGGGGACGGGATGACAAGATCCTTGCCAACTACTTCCTGCTGGTGCTCAAGCCCAACGTCAGATCCTGGCTCATGCACTTGCTGGACAACTCCATATCCTCTTGGGCTGATCTGTGCCATCAGTTTGTCGGCGCCTTCACAGGCGGACACAAGCCTCACGGCCAGGAAAGTGATCTTCATCTGCTCGCCCAGAAGGAAGGAGAGCCCCTACGCAAGTACATTCAGAGATTCAGCAGTGTGCAGCACAACATCCCAGACGTCCACCCTGCCGCGGTGATCAGCGCGTTCCATCAGAACATGCGAAATCGCAGGATGCGGGAGGAAATGGAGATGTTCAAAATCAGGGACGTCAGTGAGTTATATGCACTGGCCGACAAGTGTGCACATGCTGAGGAAGGGAGGAGACTCCCCGGAGAGAGTGTAGGAGCGGGAGGATCTGACAGTGAAGATGCTGCCCCGGCAAGGAAAAACCGGCGGCAGAACAACGGGAAGAGGAAAGGCAAAGAGGTGCTAGTCGTTGAGCAGTCCGGCAACGATGGTGGCGCCAACAGAGCCAAAGCTGGTGACTCCGGCAAGGAGGTTGCCGCGGAGGTGGTGGTCGCCGACAAGCAGGACGACACCAACAAGTAGTATTACAAGATCCACCGCACCAAGGGCCATGATCTCCAGAGCTGCAGGAATGTCGAGCAGCTTGTTGAGCAACAAAAAGCTGAATACGAGCGGCGCGACAAGGAGAAGGCCCAGGAAGGTACTGGGGGGTCCGGCAAGAAACGTCCCGGTCGAGGAGGACGCCGCGGCAAGGCCAAGCAGCGGCAAGGAGACAGACCTCCTCACGGCCGCGACAAGGATGAAGATGACGACAACGATGAAGACATGGATGATGAGGAGACTGATGAGCAGGAGTTCCAGAAAGCCACAGAGGTCCTGTGCGTTAACGGTGGTGCTTCTCTGCATACCTCGCACCGTCATCTCAAGCAGTGGGTGTGGGAAGTTAATGCAGCAGAACCACCCGTCGAGTCACGCAAGCCTCTGAAATGGTCCAGCACGCCTAGTATCTTTGATATTGAGGACCACCCTGATCGGATAACTGCAGTCGGGTGCTTGCCGATGTTGGTGTCACCAACAATCCGCAACCTCAAGGTCACTAAGATGCTAGTTGACGGCGGGGCCGGCTTGAACCTGATCTCCTCCACGGTGCTCCAGAAACTCCAGATCCCTGACAGCGAGCTCGAAGAGACCGGTACATTTCAAGGAATCAACCCGGGAAGGAGCAAGCCGAAGGGAAAGATCACGTTGCTGGTAACATTTGGCAGTGAGCTGAACTTCAGGACTAAGAGGGTCACGTTTGATGTTGCTGACTTTCCATTACCTTACAATGGAATCCTCGGCCGTCCGGCACTTGCCAAGTTCATGGCAGCTTCTCACTATGCGTACAACATACTGAAAATGCCAAGCCCGATAAGTGTCATCTCTGTCCCTGGCGACAAGAAGGATGCTCTTATCTGTGCCGACAAGATCTACCGGGAAGCAGCAGCCGCAGCAGAACGCAAGACACTTGCCGCTGAAGCTCCCGGGGGGAAGAAGAAGACCAAGTCCGACAAGAGCTCTGATGCCCACTCCGGCAAGCGCACCTCTTCGGAGTGCTGCGCTACCGTCGAGGACGCACCATCGAGCTCCACCGGCAAGTGTAAGAAGGCAATGGCAGGTCCACCTGAGACCAAGAAGGTGTCCGCCAAGGAGGACGGCACTGGTGGTACCTTCACCATCAGCGTCACTCTTGACCCCAAATAGGAAAGCGCGCTCGTTGCTTTCCTGCGGGCGAATGTCGACGTGTTTGCGTGGCAACCGTCTGATATCCCCGGTGTTCCCAGGAAAGTAATTGAGAACCACCTTGCCGTCTGTCCTCGTGCGTGGCCCGTCAAGCAGAAAGTCAGGAAACAGGCAGTGGAGCGCCAAGAATTCATCGCAGAAGAAATCAAAAAGTTGGAAGCAGCAGGCCTTGTCAGGGGAGTGCTCCATCCCACGTGGTTGGCCAATCCTGTTGTCGTGCGCAAGGCTAACGGGAAATGGAGGCTTTGTATTGACTTCACTGATGTTAATAAAGCTTGTCCCAAAGACCCATTTCCCTTGCCGCGCATTGACCAAATTGTTGACTCCACAGCCGAATGTGATTTGCTTTCATTTCTTGATGCATACTCAGGATACCATCAGATCTTCATGGCAGAAGAGGATGAAGAGAAAACCGCATTTATCACCCCGTGTGGCACGTACTACTTCATACGGATGCCTTTCGGTTTGAAGAATGCTGGTTCAACATTCGCAAGGGTAGTCCACCACGCTTTTGAGCCGCAGATGCACAGAAATGTGGAAGCCTACATGGATGACATAGTGGTCAAGAGCAAGAGTAGGGCGACCCTAATTCAAGATTTAGACGAGACATTTGCAAATCTGCACAAGATCAACCTCAAGCTTAACCCCGAGAAGTGCGTGTTTGGAGTCCCTTCCGGCAAGCTTCTCGGGTTCTTCGTGTCTCAGCGGGGAATTGAAGCCAATCCCGACAAGATCAAGGCCATTGAGCAGATTGAAGCACCAAAGCGCGTCAAGGATGTACGAAGGCTTGTCGGTTGCATGGCTGCACTCAGCAGGTTTATCTCTAGATCTGCTGAGCGCCCCCTGCCATTTTTCAAAATTTTGAAAAAGGCAGGTCCAATAAAATGGACTCCGGAGGCGGAGGCTGCGCTACAGGACTTGAAGAGATACCTGTCCTCTACTCCAACACTTGTCGCACCTAAGCCACAAGAGAAGTTGCTGCTGTATATAGCGGCAACCAATCAAGTGGTTAGTGCTGCGTTAGTGGCGGAAAGGGAGGCAGATGATGAGCCAGCAACCACGGCAGATGCATCCAGCGACAAGCAGGGGGCTTCGCCGACAAGCTCTGGTCCCGACAGAGATGGATCTGCGCAGGAGAATGATAAGATGCAGAAGAGAATGGTGCAGCGTCCAGTTTACTTTGTCAGTTCCCTTCTACAGGGGGCTAGATCAAGGTACTCTGGTGTGCAGAAGTTGCTTTTCGGCCTCCTCATGGCCTCGAGAAAGCTGCGCCATTACTTCCAAGCACATGAGATCACAGTCGTCACTCGCTTTCCGCTGAAGAGGATACTGCAAAATCCAGAAGCGACAGGCAGGATTGTCGAGTGGGCGCTGGAACTGTCAAGCTTTGGCCTCAAGTTTGAGAGCACTTCAACTAGCCAAAGCAGAGCATTGGCAGAGTTCATAGCAGAATGGACGCCAACACCAGATGAAGAAATTCCAGAGACGAGCATCCCTGTCAAAGAGGCAAGCAAAGAGTGGCTGATGTACTTTGATGGTGCCTTCTCGCTGCAAGGCGCCGGTGCGGGCGTGCTGCTTGTCGCACCCACCGGAGAGCACATCAAGTACGTAGTCCAGATGCACTTTCCCAAGGAGCAAGCAACCAACAATACTGCAGAGTATGAAGGATTGCTTGCCGGTCTCAGAATCGCAGCAGACCTTGGGATCAAGAAGCTCATTGTCAAGGGTGACTCACAGCTTGTCGTCCGCCAAGTGAACAAGAACTACCAGAGTCCATTGATGGAAGCATATGTTGATGAAGTGAGGAAGCTAGAAGAGCACTTTGACGGCCTACAGATGGAGCATATTCCAAGAACTCAGAATGACATTGCTGATGGCCTGTCAAAGTGCGCCGCACTAAAGTTACCTATGGAACCAGGGATCTTTGTGCTCAAGTTGACTCAACCATCCGTAACACCATCAACTGGACAAACCAAGAAGAGGAAGTTGGTTTCTGGTGACTACTTTCCGGCAGAGATCCCCGAAGCCGCCGCCAAGAAAGTCCCCAAGATCAACACCAAGGATGCTGAGGGGCAGTCTGCTCCGGCAAGCCTTATGGTTTGTTCCATTGAAGCAGACGCTCCCGACAAGTTTTGCTCTGGCAAGCTCGCCGGGGAACATCAAGCTCCGGCAGGGCCGCAAGTCCTTGCCGTAGAAGCGGATGTTCCCGCAGCAGCAGATATGCCTTTAGTCCTTGTTGTCGAGCCACAAGCTCCAGCATGGGCACATCGGATTGTCCATTTCCTTCAGACAGGAGAACTTCCCGAAGAGCAAGAAGAAGTGGAAAAAGTAGCCCGGCAGTCAAGTATGTACTAGTTTGTCGATAGCACACTGTACAGAAGAAGACTCAACGGTCTGAAACCGACAAATGTGCGAAAACTGCCATGGTCAGAATGGCGTTGGGGGTGAAATCAAGGAGGTGGAAGCCGTAGGTGTTCATGATATCGCAGAAGAACTCCGAGAAGGGCGGGCAGAGCCCGCAATAGAAGAACAGCGCGAAGAATGGGTACCCGTTTGGAGCCAGTTCCGAAGCAGCGGCCGGGAGTACCCTCGTGCGCGGATGCACCCGCGTCTCCGTCGCCCAAAAGAGGTAGAAGTACTCCCTCAGCTCCTTCACGCCGAGCTAGGGGGAGAAGATCGCCCGCTCCTTCCGCAGCGCCGCGAGCCGCTGCGCCTCGGCCGACTTCACGCCCTTTCCCTTGTCGGCTTTAGGAGCCATGGCGGAGGTGGTGGGGGAGGTCGATGGCGTTGGTGATGCTGGTGGCAATGGGGGGGAGGAGCGCTGCTCTCTCGGCTTCGAGAAGAAGGGGGGGGAGCGGCGGAGGTTCGTGAAGACGGAGTAGTAGCAACCAGTGAGGGGGAACGAACTGCCCCTGTTTCCTCTGCTTATAAAGAGGGACGGGGCGTATGTTTCGCCCTTCCGAATAAAGAACCACCCACGATCTCTCCCACGATGCCGCATTCAACGCGTTCCGTTAGGGGAGAGCGCGGTGGATACGGAGGGAGATTCGGCGTGGCCCAGTCCGCGTGTGCCCGTGCCCTATCTTGGGCCTGGCCCAACAGCGCTCGGCACCGTGTCTGGCCAGGCCCGGGGGCTCCTGTCGGTGTACTAGAATAGGGGTACCCTAGTACCCCGAACTTGTGCACGGGTAGTTGCAGCACCCCGCGGCAAGGCTTGCCGGGCGAACGCCAAGATCCTCCGTGGTTCCCTTGGAGCCATTCAAGAACAAAGTATTTAACCTCAGGAGACAAGGCCCCAGCAAGAGGAGCTTGCCGGGAAGGCCAACCAAGGCACTCCAAGGAGCTTGCCGGGAGGACCAACCAAGGTACCTCGACGCCCGGTGAGTGACAAGCTTCCGGACCTGACAAGATAACGGCAGCGGCAAGGCGCTTGCCGCGGCAGGCGGCCACTCTGTGCCCACGCTCCAGCGCATCCACCAACGTGTCGCCCTGGGGGCCTCTCCAGGCGCGCGTGGCGGGAGGCTGTGCAGCCAGCGGTGCGCAGTGGCATGCAAAGCTGACAAGATCGCCATCGTGGCGTATGGTGGCGCCCCTAATGGTCCTTTTCTGCATTGTTTGGGCGACTCAGACGGGCATTTAATGCCCTTGTCCCCTGCCGTCAGGGTTAGGTAGGGTGCACTATACAAGTAACTGTACCAACCACCTCACTTTTTACATTTGTACCCTTCTCTGCGTTGCCACCTGTCGGTGACCCCTTTAGCGTATAAAAGGAGGCCCATGCGCAACGTAGAGGGGGTTCGGTTCGAAGGTTCGACTGGTTTGGAACCCAGAAAAACACTACGCTCTCTCTCTGGAGCAAGAACACAAGATAATCAAACAACCAGCAGTAGGAGTGTTATCTCTCCGGAGAGCTCCGAAGCTGGGTAAACTGCTCGTGTGCTTCGCCTCGATCTGCTCTTTGTGCGATCTCCGCCCCCCGCCGAACCGAAAGGGGCTCGGTCCGCCGGCCCCATAGGTGTTCGTGGATCAGTTTCCCCGACACATTGCAACTTTGTGTATTTCGTTTGTGTCCAATGACCAGACCAAGACCGCTTTCGGATCCCCACCTTTATCAATACTTCATCTATATTTGCAATATTCAAATTGCATTATCATATTCTTGCTGGTTCTTCAATTGCTTGCAGGAATAGACCTTCATGGTCAGGCTGACCGTGCTTCCAACATCGTTAGTAACCTCACGAGATTGGTTTAGCGATTGGTAAGGCGCAACGTCGTGCATGTTTGTAGTCGGATCATCAAAGTCGTCTCCACTAAATAGATAGTTATCATCTCATCGAAAGATCGGGACACCCCGCCCATATCAATTACATTGATAGCCATCATAGCCTTACTCCTTTGCGTTTCTTACCCATCGAGACTAGCCATTGAGTATTGCCGGAAACGAGAGTTGTGCACATTAGTGATTATACTTCCCATGCCATACATACATCACTGTTGCATATATTGGTATCATCTCTTGTGTCACAAAGTTGTCATCGCATACACAATTGCTATCTTTGTTCGTGAAGCATTGCATGAGAAAAGAGCTCCAACATCAAAGAGCCAAACAAGCTTTTAAGCCAAGAGGAAAGATAAGCAAAGAGCTTTTAAGCAAGAACCATAGCATCATACAACATTAAGATTGTCATACTTGATCATCTTGGATCGCATCATAGAAACACCTTGCATAGAACATACTTGGGATAGAAGTCGTTGCATTTTTGCTAAGTAGGTTGTGCACAAGTTCTTGTATCCGCCTATGGTACAATCCTGCTAGCATCTCTCTAGTGTTGTGCAACAAGAGCATTTTTGGCTCATCCTTGGTTGCACGACCCCACTTATCGTTTTGCGTGTGTGTTTCCGTGTACCTTATATGCTTGGTCTACTTGTTACATTGCATCTTGCGAATCTTTTCCAACATTATTGAAGCTCACTTACAATTGCATAAAAATTTGTGCCACCATCCTAACCAAGCTCCACCATAAGCTTTTACTTGTGTAGGTGTGAGAAACCGACAAGAACTAGTACCAATTGTGCTATTTCCTTGTACTACATTGGAGTGATCATCGATCCACTTTCAACTCCGGTCAAGGTACATTTGGTATTCATTCTTCTCTTTCTACCACTCATATTTGTCTTGGAATGATGGATAGGCCAAGTACTTCTACAAACCCACTCTTCATTGAGAACGACGATGACATGAACTCCTACGTCACCAAGAGCCACCTCTTTGGTGCACAACGTGATTTGCATCAAGAGCAACAAGCAATGAGTGAACGCATTGACAACCTCGCTGCCGACTTACGACTCTTTGAACAACGTACAAGAGACTACTTCGACCACAAGCTCGACGATCACAAGCAAGAGAATGACGCAAGGATGGACGAGATTCACGCTTTGTTGCTCAACCGCTCTTCTTCCACTTCGTCTTCATCAAGAAGGACTCGCTCAAGTCGACACTCCGACTTCACCCTCTCCGGCTCAAGTACACCGACATCAAACACTCTTCGCCGTGCCGCGTGCAATGATCGTCAAGCAAGCCTCAATCCTCTACGAGACACCGACTCTCAAGAGCGCCGACAACGTCAGACCCAAGAGGCCTTTGCGCTAGCACGAGAACGGCAATGACAACGCCAACATGAAGAGGAAGAGCGAGCGCGTCTACACAAAGTTGCACAAGATGCCGAAGCACAATGCCAAGAACAACAACTCCGTGAAGGTCAAGCACTTGAGGCGCAACAAGCCCTGCAAGATTCAAGTTGAGATGTAGCCAACCGAGGCCGACAAGCTCATGAACAAGAAGAAGCACTTCGCGACGAAATTCAAGAACGAAAATTTCAAGCTTGCGTGCAACGTCAAGCTTGACAAGCTCCTCCACAAGCTCGCCAAGAACATCAAGTTCATCAAGAGCATGAAGACAATGGAAATCCTCCACGACTAGCCCAACATGAGGTCGACAATCCTCCACGCCAACAGCAACATGAGTTGGACAATTATCAACAACATGGACGTCATCATCCCCGACCCCAACATAATGAAGAGCAAAGCTACGACAAGCTCAAGTTCACGATGCCCAAGTTCAACGGAAGCAAAGATCTCGAAGAGTACCTTTCATGGGCATTGAAGGTCGACAAAATCTTCCGTTTGCACAACTACGATGAAGAGAAGAAGATCGCGATGGCATCCCTTGAATTCCAAGACTATGTCCTCATTTGGTGGGAACAAGTTATCGAGCGCCGAGAGGCAAGAGGTGAACCAACCATCACTACTTGGGCGCAAATGAAGGATGTCATGAGAGAATGCTTTGTGCCTACCTACTACACCACGACCTCTCCAAGAAACTCCAACTACTCAAGCAAGGAACCAAGAGCGTTGAAGAGTACTACAAGGAGTTGGAGATTTCCATGATACGAGCCAATGTCACGGAATATGGATGACCATACGTTTCTTGAATGGACTCAACCATTCTATCAAGAATGTCGCCGACTTCCAACCATACTCGAACCTCATCGGGCCAGTGCATCAAGCTACCAAAGCGGAACCTCAAGTGCAAGACGATTACAAGTATGCCAACTAATCATCCAAGTCATACGGCTTCTCCAACACCCAAGCTTCAACGACTCCAACACCGTCTACAAAGCCTTCTACAAGCAACTAGACAAGTCGAGTTCTAAGAAAGCTTCGTCAATTCCAAGTCATCCTCCTACTACGAGCAACTTCAAGCCGAGAGCTTGATCATCCTCAACCCCCACCGATGAGACCATCAAGATGAGTTCCTTCAAATGCTTCACATGCGGAGGCCGAGGCCGCAAGTCCTATGTGTGCACCAACAAGCGGACCATGATCCTCAACGACGATGGCACCTATGACTCGAAGAGTGAAGGAGAAATGGACGCTCTTGAGCAAGTCGCCATACACCGGCAAGTGAATGATGAAGAGGAACAAGTCTTTTGCGATGAAGATTCAAGTCCCGCTCTTATTGTCTCCAAGGTCTTGACTCTCCAACATCACCTAGAAAAAGACCAAAGATGCCACATATTCCACACCAAGGCCAGCATCAATGGACGATCCATCAAGGTCATCGATGGAGAGAGTTGTCATAATCTCACAAGTGAAGAACTTTGCTCCAAGCTCCAATTGCCCAAGACGAAGCACCCACATCCATACAAAGTGCAATGGCTTAGAGACTCCGACACTATCCAAGTAAGCATCGAGTACAAGTCTCCTTCATAATTGGTGCCTACGAAGACACCTTGGAGTGTGATGTCATTCCAATGACCGTTTGCCACCTTCTCCTTGGATGCCAGTGGCAATTTGATAGAGGAGTCATCCACAACGGCCAAACGAACCACTACACCTTCAAGATGAAGGGCAAGGAGTATGTACTTCGCCCCATGTCTCCAAGCCAAGTGATCACCGACAAGCAAGCCACCCATCATGGAGACAATAGTGAGAGAGCGAGCCACCAAAAAGAGAGTGAGCACCAGAAGCCCAAATCGAACACCTCCACAATGAGCGAAAAGAACTTAGTCCTATTTGCCACCAAAAGTGAGATAAGAGGAGTGTGTGAGAACCAATCTAGTGTCCTACACTACATCCTTTTGTGCCAGGACAATGCACCACAAGCTAACACTTCTCACACTCTTCCTCTAGTGTTGTCTTCTCTTTTGTAGGAATTTCACGACGTTTTCCCCGATGAGCTAGCTCCAGGACTACCTCCAGTATGAGGCATCGAGTACGGCATCGACCTCATCCCCGGAGCACCACTTCCAAAAAAAGCTCCCTACCGTGTCAACCCCGAAGAAACCAATGAAATACAAAGGCAATAAAGCATCTCATAGACCATGGACATGTGCGTGAAAGTTTGAGCCCTTATGCCGTCCTGGCCATTCTTGTGCCAAAACGAGATGGTAGTTTTTGTATGTGCTCCGATTGTAGAACTATCAATGCTATCACCGTTCGTTATAGGTATCCCATTCCACGCCTTGATGATATGCTTTATGAACTTAGTGGTGCCACTATGTCTTCAAAAATTGATCTTAAGAGTGGTTACTATCAAATACGCACGCAAGAGGGTGATGAATGGAAAACCGCTTTCAAAACCAAGTTTGGCTTGTATGAGTGGTTAGTCATGCCTATGGGTCTCTTGGAAGCACCTGGTACCTTTATGCGTCTTATGAATCATGTCTTTTGCCCTTACATTGGTGTATTTATTGTGGTGTACTTTGATGATATCCTTGTGTTTAGGAAGTCTCTCAAAGAGCATGTCACCCATGTACGAACCGTTTTGTAAACTCTTCAAAAATAGCATCTCTGTGCTAATATGGAGAAATGCCTTTTTGGCGTTGACAAGCTCATTTTCTTGGGTTTTGTTGTTTCCTCTAAGGGTGTTCATGTTGACGAGTCCAAGATCAATGCTATCAAGACTTGGCCACAACCAACCAACTTGCATCAAGTGTGTAGTTTTCTTGGCCTTGCTGGTTTCTGTCATCGCTTTGTGAAAGACTTTAGCACCATTGCTTCGCCTTTGCATGCTTTAAGCAAGAAGAACTCGCCTTTTGGTTGGGGACTATCCCAAGATACCGCTTTCAATGAGCTTAAGAATGTGCTTACTCATTCTCCCGTGCTTGCTTTACCCAACTTCGACAAACCTTTTGAGATTCATTGCGATGCTAGTGGTAATGGCATAGGGAGGTGTGTTAACGCAAGAGAATCACCCCATAGCTTAGTTTAGTGAGAAAATCTCCAGCGCGCAACTCAATTACCCCATATATGACAAAGAGCTATACGCTTTAGTCCACGTTTTGCATGAATGGGAACACTATCTTCGCCCTCATGAGTTTACCATTCACACCGATCATGAAACACTCAAGTATCTTAAGGGCCAAACCAAGTTGAACAAGCAACATGCTAAATGGAGTGAATTTATCGAGTCTTTTCCTTATGTCATCAAGTACATTAAAGTTAAAGGAAACATTGTGGCGGATGCCCTTTCCCGCATATGCATGCTTGTTACTCAACTTGAATTGGATGTCATTGGCTTTGAGCATATAAAAGACTTGTATAAGCATGATCCTACTTTTGCTACTCCTTATGCCAAGTGTTTGACGCACACCTCTTGGGAACGCTATTGTCGGATGTGGGGTTCTGGCAAACCCTTAAGGTTCGAACACTGGGGTGCGCGCGAAGTCTTTCCCTCCTACCAATCTACGCCCTAGCTCGCTAAGGTCTCGCGGACGAACTCGACGAACTCGAAACACAGAAAGACACGTGATTTATATTGGTTCTGGCCACCGTTGTGGTGTAATACCCTACTCCAGTGTGTTTGTGGTAGATTGCCTCTTGGGCTGATGATGAACAGTACAAGGGGAAGAACAACCTCCTGAGGTTGAGGTGTTCTTGTCTTGGCTGACTTGTGCGGGTGAGAGTGATCTGCCTCCCCCTATGGTCGTGGCTAGCTCTACTTATATAGGCCCTGGTCCTCTTCCCAAATATTGAGCGAGAAGGAGCCAACAACGGCGGGAAAATTCGAAGGGGGACAACTAGTACAAGCTATTCTGACAAAAGTGCTCTTCGCCTGCGGAAGGCTTTGGTGGTGACGCCATCTTGGGCTCCACGATGACCTCCATCTTGCCGTCCTTCTGGTCCTGGTCCCGTTGCACCGATATGGCAACCTTTGCCTGATGCCTTTGTACTCTTCGCCTGTGCCTTCTTCCTTAGCATCAAAGAGGAAAGAAGGATGTTGCACGCGCTGGCGCCCACCTGGTGTCGATCGTCATGGCTCACGTCACGAGAGCCGCGTGAGGTTTGCCCCGCCTTGATATCTCCGCTCCTCATGAGCCTTCCTGACAAGGCCGCTCCAGAGGAGGTCTTGCACCGTCCTCCTCGCGAGGCTTGGCCCCTCGCGAGGGTCTTGGATGCCTTCTTGATGAAGATGGGCCGTACAGCCTGCTGGCTTAGCCACGCCGTGGGCCTTAAGCAGGCAAGTCTGGGGACCCCCGTTCCCAGAACGCTGACAGTAGCCCTCGAGCCCAAGGTGCGCTCAGGCTTGGCTTCGCGGCAAAGCCAAGGGTCAAGTTCGGAGCACAACGGGCGCCAAAAGCCTGCGGCCTCAGTTGACGCATGGCGACTGATTGGACGTGGGCATCTCCACTTCCCCAAGTTGCCTCAGCAACTACACAACTTTGACAGGTCCCTGCGACATGCAAGGAAAACCATCATTACCTGCGATCGTGGGAGGTGCCGGTTGGCCTTCTCTTGCTATAAATGGGGAGGGGGTGGAGCCCCCGTCGCCCATCTCTTTCTCGCTCGCTTGCTTCTTCCTCCTCGCTCCATTGCTTGCAGTGCCACCAATGGCGCCACGAAGGAAGTTCTCCGCTGCTGAGAAGGGAAAGGCCCCTTGCGAGGGACCCGACTCCCCGGCGCCCAAGCGCGGACGCCGCCGCCCGCGCAAGCACGCCGTGGCCCACTATCGAGGTGGTGCCGCGGCACACGGAGGGGGTCGTCCCAGCCTTGGTGATCCAGTTGACGAGGGGAGGCGTGCTGTGGTGGCGCGGCCCCCCATCCGCGCTTGCACACGACGAAGGTGTCGCCGGAGTTTGTCGTCTGGTCGGAGAACCCGGCCGGCAACTGGCTCCAACTTCCGCGCTTCTTCGCCGGCAAACTGCCGGCCTCTGGTCCAGGCGGACTCTGGTTGTAGGCGGATGATTGCTGTAGCAAGGCCTCTTGGGTTGCGGTCGAGACTTCTGCTGCGGGCAACATAGCCCTGGCCCGCGGCTGGAAGACTTTCGCCCGTGCGCGTGGCCTGGGCAGGCGGTGCACCCTCCACTTCAAGTATGATGGTGGATCGACCCTCTATGTGAGGGTGTTTGGGGAAGATGGTCGCCGCGCCAGGTGCTGCCCCGAGGCGAACGACGGTGAGGAGGTGCTCAGCCTTGGGGACGGTCGCGATGAGGATGAGGGCGAGCCTGCCCTCGGCGGCGACCATGTCCTGTCCAGCTACGGTGGCTCTTCCTCCAGTGACAGCTCCAGCAGTGACGGCTACGACCAGCCGCCACGCCGCCGCGCTCGCTTTGAAGGTGGCAGTGGGTCATCCCGCCGTCGCGCCTCCGTGAAGCGCGAAGAAGGATCGGGCTAGGCTCGGGGTGCCGCTAGGGGTCTGCCTCCACGGATCGCTGCAACGCTACTTTTGTTTTTCTCTTTTTCCTGCATCAAGAATGAAACCAGTATGGGCCCAGAGGGGCGTGTACCGAACTATGGTTCCTCGGTTATTGCACTATGCGTGTTGTTCCCGTGCCGTGTCATTATTTCGCGCAAAGATAACTTAACCTGGTATATTCAGGACGCCCTCTTCCTCACGAGGCGCTTATTTCCTCGTGTTCATCTTGCCTCGGTGGCTTGCATTCGCTCAGGAACTGCGAAAACTCGTTAGGAAGTGCGTTAAAAGATTTGCCGTTCACCCTGGCCTTGACATGGCACTTTGTATTGCGGTACCCAAGGGGCACGGACTAGGAGAGGTGTGCCAGCTTTTGGGGCTCGAACGAGGGTGGCTCGCGAGAAGGCAAAGGAGAAAAAAATGCTTGCGAGGGCACCTGCCTAGCCCCCTCGGGAGGCATGCGAGAGAGAGAACACGAGCAAACCCGAGCCGGAAAAATGCAGTGACAGGTGAGGGAATCAAATCAGCAAGGAACGCCAGGGCAAACTTCGATTAAGGAAAAGCGAGACAACTACGGAAAGCAAATGAAAATCCGCGTCCAGCACCTAATCTAGTCTACATGTCTTCTCACCACCGCGGAGCTAAGTGCTACCACTAGACGTGGGCGGGAGCCCCAGGGCCTGAGACCGGCGCTCCTGAGACTCCGGGGTATGTACAGCCCCAACTCACTATTACATGAGAGTGTCATGGGCGGCGATTCTTCACAGGCACCGGGCCTTCTTCATAGGCTCTAGGCCTTTCTTCACAGGCTCTGGGCCTTGCTTCATGGGTAAAACTTCCGGAGGTGCTGGATGTTCCAGGTGTTTTGGATAGGTACCCCGTCTTGTGTCTCCAGGCGCACGGCGCCGGGCCTGGAGATGTGGACGAACTTGAACGGGCCCTCCTACATTGGTGAAAGCTTATGCCGCCCTTCCCTGGAGAGGACCCGCCTCAAGACTAGGTCACCCATCTCGAGTGTCCTGGAGCGGATGTTGCGGTGCTTGTCGGTACCTCGCCGCCTGTAGTGCAGCTTCGCGGCGACGTTCCTCCCCCTGCTGCGTCTCATCAAACGCCAGGACCCGTGCGGAGCGATGCTTGACCTCATGAGGGAGGACTGCTTCTGCTCCGTAAACGAGGAAGAATGGGGTTTCGCCCGTTGGCTTGGTGGCGGTGGTGCGTATCGACCACAGCACGGACTGGAGCTCATCGTGCCAGCCCCTGCCACAGGCTTCGAGCTTCTTCTTGAAGGTCCTGGTCTTGAGGCCCCTCAGGACCTTCGCGTTGGCGTGTTCGGCCTGGCCATTGCTCCTGGGGTGTGCTACCGAGGCGTAGCAGATCGGCGTTCCAAGGTTAGCACAATAGGTTTTGAATAGGTTGCTAGTAAACTTCGAACCGTTATCTATGATGATGCGGTTTGGGACCCCGAAGCAGCTCACAAGGCCATTGACGAACTTGATAGCCGAGTCAACTGGGATGGTACGGACGGCTTCTACTTCCGCCCACTTGGTAAACTTGTCGATGGCGGCGTAGTGATAGCGGTAGTCCCCTGGCGCCCGAAGGAACGGGCATAAGATATCCAGACCCCAGACCGCGAACGGCCATGTGAGTGGGATAGTTTGAAGGCCCTGAGCAGGCTGATGGACTTGCTTGGCGTGGAATTGGCAAGCTTCGCAGGACTTCACCAGCTTGGCTGTGTCACTGAGTGTTGTAGGCCAGTAGAATCCAGTACGAAACACCTTGCCGATGAGGGTTCGTGACGACGAGTGGTGTCCGCAGTCCCCACCATGTATGTCAATCAGCAACTCTCTTCATTGATCGCTGGTGATGCAGCGCAGCATGACATCGTTCGGTCGTTTCCTGTATAACTCACCGTCTTGGATACAATATGACGTGGCTTGCCGGGCCACACGCTCCACGTCCTCTTCCTTCTCCGGCAGCGTCCCGTGCGTCAGGTAATCCTTGAATTCCTTGGTCCAGCATTCCTCCTGGGGCTCGAGTGCCAAGAGCAGCCGAGCTCCTGAGGTCGGGCCACAAGCTGGGGCTCCCGTGGCTGGAGGCTGTGGGAGCTCCTCTCGAGGCTGAATCATGCTTGAAAGAGGTGGCGTAGCTGATGGCTTGAAGTGCCTCTCCTCAAAGATACCGGACTCCTGTGGTTGCCGCTTGGATGCTCTCCTGGCAATGTCGTCGGCTTCCTTGTTGGTGCCCCGGGGCACATGTTGCAGCTCCAGGCCCGAGAACAGCTTCTCCATCTTGCGCACCTCCGCGAGGTAGGCCTCCATATGCTTGTCCTTCGGCTCATACACTTTGTTGGAGAAGTTGACGAGGAGTTGCGAGTCGCCTCTGACGGTGAGGTGCTTTAACCTTAGAGCCGCCGCAGCCTTCAGGCCAGCTATGAGGCCTTCGTATTCTGTGATATTGTTGGAGACCTTCTCGCCGTGCTGAAAGCAGAGTTGCACGACGTAGTAGAGCTTGTCCTGAGTGGGCGAGATGAGCACTGCTCCATCCCCCGCGCCCTGGTGCGTGAAGGCGCCATTGAAATACATGACCCAGCTGTCTGGAGGTTCGGTTCCTGGGGAGGTGGACCGGTCTTCTCCTTCCTGAAGTGTCGGGGCATCCGTCCATTCTGCCACAAAGTCAGCGAGCACGGCCTCCTTGATGACCCTGGTAGTGCTGAATTCCAACTGGAATGCTTGCAACTCGATGTTCCACTCAGTGACCCTTCTGGTTGAGTTTGGGCTCCTGAGTACCCTCTCCAATGGGTAGGCTGAGACGACCTTGATGGGGTGGCCCTGGAAGTAGTGTCGCAGCTTGCGTGAGGCCACCAGGAGTGCGAGCAGGGAGTTTTTGGGGCATGGGGTAGGGTGCCCTCGCGTCCCACAGTACGGTGCTGACGAAGTACACCGGGTGTTCGACAAGGGCTGGCACATTGCTGAGGCTCGGGTCCTACAGAGATCGAGGCATATCCTGAGGTGGAGGGATTCCTCAGACCTGACTGTCCTCAGGAGCTGCTGCGATGTCGCCCTGCAGAGCTTGGTCTTCCACCGCTGATGCCTTTGCCGCGCCTTCCTGACCCTGCGCTACTTCAGCTCCGGCTCGGCGCAGCGCGCCCTTGGCTTGGCGCTCCTCCCAAACCACCACCAGGGCCGTGCTGCCGGAGTACGGGGTGGCAGAAAGGTAGAGTACCAGAGGCTCGAGAGGTGATGGTGCTACCATCACCTGGGGGCTAGTTAGGTATTTCTTGAGGTCTTGGAAGGCCTAGTCAGCCTCCGGGGTCCACTCAAACGGGCCCTTCTTCTTCATGAGCTTGAAGAAGGTTAAGGCGCGCTCTCCTAGTTTGGAGATGAAACGCCCTAACACGGTCACCTGCCCTTCTAGCTTCTGCATCTCTTTGAGGGTTTGTGGTGGGCTCATGTCCTTGATGGCCTTGATCTTCTCTGGGTTCGCCTCTATCCCTCTGTGGTATACCAGGAATCCCAGCAGCTTGCCGGAGGGGACGCCGAACACGCACTTCTCCGGGTTAAGCCTCAAGTTCACTTGGCGCAGGCTCTCAAAGGTCTCCTCCAAGTCTTGAATTAATGTCCTCGCCTCGCGAGACTTGACCACTATGTCATTGACGTAAGCCTCTGTGTTTCTCCCGAGTTGTCGCCCCATGGCGATGTGCATCAACCGCTGAAAGGTCGCGCCCATGTTGCGCAACCCAAAGGGCATGGATGTGTAGCAGTACACCCCACATGGTGTCAGGAAGGCTGTCTTCTCCACATATTCCACTGCCATCTTGATCTGATGATACCCTGAGAATGCATTCAGGAAGCACAGCAGGTCACACTCGGTGGTGGAGTCGACAATCTGGTCGATGCGCGGGAGTGGGAATGGATCTTGGGGGCAGGCTTTGTTAAGGTTGGTGAAGTCGACGCACATCCGTTCCTTCCCACCTTTCTTCGGCACTACGACGGGGTTCGCTAGCCATTCGGGATATCGAACTTCTCGGATGGCACCTGCCACCTCCAGCTTGCGTGTTTCTTGGATGATGAAGGCTTGCTTCTTAGTGGACTGTCGTCTTGCTCGCTGCTTCACAGGGCGTATGTTGGGGCATACCCTTAGATCATGCTGAATCACCTCCCTCGGGACCCCTACCAGCTGATTGGGCTCCCATGCGAATATCTCCTTGTTCGCGTGCAAGAACCTCATCAAGGCTTCTTCTTGTCCCGGGTCGAGGCCGGCTCCTATGGTAATGGTGGCTCCTGAAGGCCCGTCCTCGTTGACCATCACCTGTTTGGTTTCCGCCTTCTCTTGGGTGAACAACTGCTTCTTCTTGGTAGGCGCGGCCTCCTTGGCCTCGGGGGTACCGGCGCCGGCGGGTTGTGCTGCTGTCGCGGTCTTGAAGGCGAGCCTAAGCACCGTCACAGCCTCCTTAGTGTCCCCCTTGATGGTGAGGACGCCCTTGCTCCTTGGCATCTTCATGAGGTTGTAGGCCGGGTGAGTCGCCGCCATGAACTGAGTGAGAGCCGCGTATCCGAGGATGGCGTTGTACGAGAGACCGATGCAAGCGATGTCGAAGTCCACCAGCTCGGTGCGGTAGTTGTCGCATGTGCCAAAGGTGACACGGAGGCGGGTCTGCCCTCGAGAGTGGGCAGCTCCACCACCCACTCCCGAGAAGGGCTTGCCGAGGCCGAGCCGCTCGAGCGGCACGTGAAGAAGGTTGAGGGCTTCTACGGAGAGCAAATTGAGGCCAGCACCACCGTCGATGAGGGTCTTGGTAATGACCACGTAGCAGATGGTGGGAGTGCAGAGCATTGGGAGCATTTCGGAGCCGGCGGTGGAGTCAGGGTGGTCTTCTGAGCTGAAGGTGAGGTCGGCCTCTGGCGCAGCCCAACCCGGCGGAGCCCCTAGGCACTTGGAGGTGGCCCTGATATGACGGAGGAACGGCTTGATGTGGCGGTTTGAAGGTGGTGCTTGAGAGCCGCATAGCAGGGCCGCGACTACGTGGTGCGCCAGCACCGCATAATGAGCGGTGAAGAGGTCGCGGAGTTCCCCCCAGGAGGCCACCGTGGATCTCGGGAGGTTGAGAAGCCAGGCGCGCGGCTCGCGGGCGAGGGCCATGGGGAACCAGTTGGCCATGATCTTGTCGTTGCCTCCGGCTTCGAGGACAACCTCCTCGTATGCCCGCAGGAACAGTGTCGGGTCTGCCGCGCCGTCGTAACGCAGTGACATCTCCGGTTTGAACTTGGTCGGCCACCGCACTCGTCGTAGGGTGGGGGCCAGGGCTTGGTACCTAGACGTCCCGCTGTCGATGTCGGCCACAGAGGTGGATGGCAGGGCACTTGCCATGGTGGTGAAGTGCAGCGGCGCGGGGTGCAGCTTGGTGAAGAGGAGCTCCGATACACCCCTACCTAGCGCCAAATGTAGGATGTGGGGTTCCGCCAAACCCTTAAGATTCGAACACTGTGGTGCACGCCAAGTCTTTCCCTCCTACCAATCTACGCCCTAGCTCGCTAAGGACTCGCGGACGAACTCAACGAACTCGCAACACAGAAAGACACGGGATTTATACTGGTCCGTGCCATCGTTGTGGTGTAATACCCTAATCCAGTGTGGTGGTGGTGGATTGCCTCTTGGGCTGATGATGAACAGTACAAGGGGAAGAACAGCGTCCTGAGGTTGAGGTGTTCTTGTGCTTGGCTGACTTGTGTGGGTGAGAGTGATCTGCCTCCCCCTATGGTGGTGGCTAGCTCTAATTATATAGGCCCTAGTCCTCTTCCCAAATATTGAGCGGGAAGGGAGCCACCAATGGCGGGCAAATTCAAAGGGGGACAGCTAGTACAAGCTATCCTGACAAAAGTTGTCTTCGTCTGCGAAAGGCTCTGGTGGTGACGCCGTCTTGGGCTCCACGATGACCTCTGTCTTGTCGTCCTTCTGGTCTTGGTCCCGTTGCACCAATATGGAAACCTTTGCCTGATGCATCGGTAGTCTTCGCCCGCGCCTGCTTCCTTAGCATCAAAGAGGAAACAAGGACGCTGCACGCGCTGGCGCCCGCCTGGAGCCTGCCTGGTGTCAATCGTCATGGCTCACGTCACGAGAGCCTCGTGAGGTTTGCCCCGCCTTGATATCTCCGCTCCTCGTGAGCCTGCCTGACTAGGCCACTCCAGAGGAGGTCTTGTGTCGCCCGCCTCGCGAGGGTCTTGGATGCCTTGTTGATGAAGATGGGCCGTATAGCCTGCTGGCTTAGCCACGCCGTGGGCCACAGGCAGGCAAGTCTAGGGACTCCCGTTCCCAGAATGCCGACAGCTATTACATAAAAGATGGATATCTTATGAGAGCTAACAAGCTTTGCATCCCCGAGTCTTCTCTTCGTTTGTTGCTTTTGCAGGAATCTCATGGAGGAGGCTTAATGGGACATTTTCGACAAGACAAGACATTCGCCGCGCTCTCGAAGAACTACTTTTGGCCCAAGATGTTTCGCAACGTCAACCGCTTCACCAACCGATGCTATACATGTCACAAAGCTAAGTCCAAAGCTCAATCCCATGTCCTTTATATGCCTCTACCAATTCCATATCAACCATCGGAAGACATTAACATGGACTTTGTACTTGGTTTTCCTAGGACTCGAAATGGTAAGGATTCGGTATTTGTCGTTGTGGACCGTTTCTCAAAAATGGCACATTTCATTCCTTGCAACAAGATAGACGATGCTTCACATGTTGCTACTCTCTTTTGTAGGGAAATATTGCATCTACATGGAGTGCCAAAGACGATCGTCTCGGACCGCGACGTCAAGTTCCTAGCTACTTTTGGAAGACCATATGCGCCTAGATCGGAATCAAGCTACTTTTCTCCATGCCGTATCATCCACAAACCGACGGCCAAACGGAAGTTACCAACCGCACACTCTCCGCTCTAATTTGAGTACTCATCAAGAAGAACATCAAGGAGTCGGAGGAGTGCCTACCTATCACCGAGTTCACCTACAACCGAGTAAGACACTCAACAACCAGCAAGTCTCCCTTCGAGGTCCTCTATGGATTCAACCCTTTGTCCCTATTGGACATTCTCCCTCTACCAATCGAAGAGCGCATCAATTTTGATGCAAGTGCACGTCTGACTCATCTCAAGAAGGTGCGTGAAGATACAAGACATACTATCAAGCGCCAAGTACAACAACTTGCGACCAAACTTGATGTAGGGTAGAACCCTAATCGCCCGATCTTTCTCGAAAGGAGCGGATCCCGCGAAGAAGACAAAGAACATGAGGGAAATCATGAGGGGAAACATGAGAAAATGACTAAACCAACAAGAAATAGTCACACATATGCTAGATCCTCGAGTACATAAGAGATCACACGATCCAAATCCAACAAGGGACGATAGAAAGGGTAGCCGGTTCTTCTCCGTGAGGAGGTCTTGAATCCACAGGGGAATCTTCCCGTAAAGGGGTCTTGAATCCAAGGTGGATATTCTCCGAAGAGGGTCGCGGTCTCTCTCAAGGAGTATATCAGATATGGATGAGCGAAGCTCTATCTCACAAATGAGCTAACACAACTCTAACCCTAAAACATAGGTGGAGGGGCAGTATATATAGTCTAAGGGCGAAGGGGCACATGGGCCATGGCCCAGATGCGCTGCACGGAGGCAGGGGGGCCGGATGTCCGGGCCTTCCCAAGACGCCGGATGTCCGGGCTGGCAGGGTCCAGCCTTGTTGCTCTCTGGAATGACGGGGTCCGGATTTCCTGGCTGGAGGCCGGATGTCTGGGGTCTCGGATGCGCCGGATGTCCGGGCTGGTCGCCGGATGTCCGGGCTGGTCGCCGGATGTCTGGGCCCTCAAGACTTGGATGCTGGCTCCTTGCTGCTAGTGACACTTCCAGGGGTTGGATGTCCGGGTCCTGGGAGCTATCTCCGTCTTCTTTCGTCGTTGCTTCCATGCTTCGCTCGCGGATGGTGTAGTTGTTCCTCGGCGCTTGCACTCCTCCTCGTAGTCCGTAGTGTTCTGACAATACCTATGCATGCACACGAGAGGGGTGTCAAGTAGTATACCATCCTCTAAGGGGTCAAGTGAGCACATGTAAAGGAGAAGATACACCTTTGGGTATGTCAAGTAGATGTCGCACGTCTCACTCGCCAAATGGACTCTTGACATGGTGATGTCCATAGGATGCTCTGCATCATCTCCCCTCCCTTCGGAAAGATCCGACCTCGGATCGAAAACCAAATCACCATGGGAAAGAGATGGCTTCGCCGTGTAGAAGTGGACGTTCACCAAGCACTTGTCATCTTGAAGCTCGAAATGGGCACTCTCAAGTGTCGCACCATCTTGTGGTTCATTCAAAAGGAGTAAGGACAACAAACACTTGGAAAAACAAATGTGGTTAGCGTTAGTGCTAAACCAAGCATTCAAGAGGTGAGTGACCAAAGAAGTGTCGTCATCATGCAAAGCATATGGTGCGACAAGGGATTGTGACATGGCATGTAAGCATATCAATCGAGCACAAGCAATGATATCATGGGGACAAGCATGTAAATGTGAGGTAGTGATGCAAATATGTGTAACAAAAGAATAAGCATCTACCTCAAAGTCATAGCAAGCATAGGCAAATCGCTCAATGAAAGACCTATGGTAGGCATAAGAATCATTCACAACACCAAATAAAATGAAGTGTCTAAACACATGGGTCAAGTGCAAGACAATCCAAACATCATGTGCATGGGGTGTAGTGAATATCGTGTGGCACTCAACACAATGGAAAGAGCAATTGTTCATCATGTGTGAGGCAATCAAGGCAAGCATGTAGCAATCAGTGGGACATGGCATATGTGAAGTGGTGACATTGTTGCAACCAAACATATGAGAGGAGCAAGTAATCCAAGAATTGGATGCATCACACAAGGCATATATATCATGATGCATGGAATGGTGAAAATGACAAGTCAAAGCAATATCTCTAACAAGTGTGCAATCAAGGGGTCCAAGATGAATAATAAGTCTCATGGTGCAAGCAACACAAGTACTATGATCCGAAATATCCATGCTCATGGTTTGGGGGTTCTCAAAAGAGAAGGATATCACCTTGAAAGCATGTCCTTGTGCGTCCGTCACAATGATGAAGTACAAGCAAGTGAGATGTAGAATCGTCGTGGTAGGAGGTGGTTCGCTCTCAAGAGCTCGAATGGTCAACTCACGTGACGTGGAAGTTGACATGAGGTCCAAGTTTCCTACACATGCACAAAACAAGGCAAAGAACGTATGCGCATGGCAAATAAACACATCATCCATCATGATGGTTCTCTTCTCTTGCACATAACCATTAGAAGCACAAATGCATGAATAATATGATGCAACAATGGCTATATTCATGGCACTAGGTATATGAAGAAAAGAGGTAAGACAAGCATGCTTCACAAGGAATATGTAAAAATCTTCAAACATATGCGAGAATGCTATGGGGACAATCTCATTAGCAAGACTAAAATCATTGGTGCACTCAATACATGGGAAATCATCTAGCATGATAGAGGCAACACACGGAGATATATGACAAGAAGCAATAAAAATCATGTAAAAAAATGTAGATGGTTGTCATCAACCGCATGAAGGAAGCAAGTATGAATTATTGGTGATGCAACATAAGCAAGCATAGTAATCAAGGCGTGTAAACTAGTGGAGCGAAGATGCAACACACTAGAGGAAATCATGGCAATCATGTCATGAGAGAAAATAATAGGCATAGGAAATGCATATGACATATCGCAAGCACGAACACAAAGCAAGGTGAAAGTATCATCATAGGCATGGGGCAGAAAGCAAACATGGCAATAACAAGCAATATCTCCACCAAGCTTGCAAATACACATACAAGTATGACAATCAGTCATCATGTGTAATGCAAAGCATGCGTCACAAATGCATGGCAAAGGCATAGGAATGAACATATCATGCAAAGTGAACATCGCAAGATGGGCATATAATATGTAATGGACAATAACCCATAGCCAATGAGGGTCATGTAGAACAAATGTGTGAAGTCTTTGCGTGAAGAGAGTGGTGGGAAAGACAATCCATGGGATCCCAAGTCATCGTTGCTCTCTAGAGCTCGTTTTGTCAACTCGTGGGATTGCGAGGTTGACAAGTATTCATGGGTACCTACACAAAAGAAACACAAACAAAATAAATTATGGGTGTGGTAAATGTACACATCATCCATCATGATGTGTATGTGCACGTGAGAGTTAGTACAAGATAAGCATCACTCAAAGAAATTTGATGCATGGTATAAGAACATGTCATCCATCATGAAAGAATAGTTATCATGTATAACACGATGGGGACACAAATTGAGCATACAAGTATAAGGCACAACAATAGCATTTTTATTCATGGGGAGCATATTGTGCACACAAGTATTGGGATGATGCAATGAATGGGATGAATGTAAATCTCCTAAAATGTATGAGGAAACTATGGGGGTCTCCTCATGAGCAATATTGGAAACATCACATGGAGTAAATGGACAACATCCAAAACAATGCATATCCGATGCTAGGTGGTCATGGCATGGCATATGAGATAAATGATGCAAAGGGAGCATGATGTGACCTAGAGAATTGTCACAAGAAATCCTATGTAACATGGCATCACAACTAATAGACTCCACATGGCAATCATCACACTCATCATAAATGGGTAAATCATCGCATGGGGAAGTCACACTAGCATGAAGCATGGAAATAGGTTGATCAACATCATGCAAGCAATCAATGTCATGATAGTCCACTAGTGGGAGAAGAGCATCACCTTCACCTATGTTACCTTTGTCATTCCACTCAAGTGGTGTAGGTGAGATGGGAAAGACCAAATGGTGGTCATCTTCATCTTCATGGAACTATATGAGGGGTGCATCATATTCCACCATGGCCATCGTCTTGTCCAAAGGGAGGATGAAGTCATCGCGAATCGGTGCGTCATCATAGATGGGACCTAGCACCAAATGAGAAGACACAATAGAGGTAGAGGTCAAGTCGTTAGTGTTGAAAGTGGCCTCACATGACCTATCAACTATCTCACCCTCTCTATGCGGTGGTTCACTCACTTCCTCAAAGTAGGTGCGCTCAAACTCACATATGGTGGAGTCACTCATCTCACTCAAGAGGTGGGGGTTGTGGATCTCCTCACATGGGAATTGTGGAAACACATCATATTTGGGGCTAGTGCTGAAGTCACTCTCACTCTCAATATGGTGGCTAAAGTCACTCAAGTCATCACAAGTCGTCGTGGTCGAAGGGAAAATCCCATGCTCAACCGCCTTGTCGTCGTCGCTGTGGATGAAGGCCGAAGATGGCACATCATCACTCTCGCCTCCTAAGATGGAAGCATCATCCTTGCTCATCACCATGTCGCTCGCCTCCAAAGCTTGGTCCTTGATGGTCTCCATAGTCGTAGTCGTCACTGCACCATCTTCAAAAAGAGTCAAAGTAGACTCGGCATCATCAATGCCACAAAGAGGGATGGCGGTGAAGTCGAACTTGGGAGCATCGTCTTGGAGCTCGTCGGGCTTGGACATCATGGTGGTACTAGCCTCATGCTCGTTCTCATGGAGCTTGGTCATCGCGAAGTGAGCTTGGGGTGGAGAAGCTTTGGCGTTCATGAGTTCTTATTCCGCCTTGAGAGCACCAATGTAGTTGTCGTCGAGGGACTTGTAGTTCTCGAGGAAGATCGTCTTGGATATGTCGTTGTGTAATCCCATCATGATGTGGAACTTCATCAAAATGGGGTCGTCCACGCCGACTCGTCGCAAGGAAATCTTCATCTCCTTGAAGTACTCGTCGATGGACTTGTATCCTTGGATGGTGTTCTCCAATTGGCATTGAAGTTGTTCCATGTAGTTTGGAGGCACGAACTCTCGCCGCAAAGCTCTCTTCATCTTGGGCCAACTCATGTCGTAGCTCTTCAAAGGTGTGTGAAGCCACCATGTGGACACGTAGTCGTGGAAGTTCCTTATGGCGCACTTCACTTGATCTTCGGGAGGGACTTGATGTAGCTTGAGGTAGTCGTCCATTAGGCGCTCCCACTTGAGATACTCCTCGGGTTCTTGAGTCCCATAGAAAGGAATCTTGTGGTCGGTGTCGAGGTCGTAGTAGCTTGTGGAAGTCGCGGACTTGAGCTTGGAGAGCTTCTCTTGAGCATAGTCTTGAGGTTCTTGTTGGTGAAGATGTCGTATATCCGAAGGTGAAGATGCCAAGGGAGATGGTGAAGTCATTGAGCGGTAGTTGGTGTTGAGCTCTTGACCTTCACGTTCGTGGTGGTGATGGTGTCGATGTCGATGTGACCTTGCTGGAGATGGTAGCTCGAAGGCATGTGCTCTTGAGCGTCTTCTCAAAGATGAGGAAGACCGCTTGTAGGACTTGATGAGGGATTTGATCTTCTCCATTTGAGCTTGCATCCTGGCGTCATTCGAGTTGTTCGTGGCATCGAACTCGTCGTTCTTTTTGTAGACCAAAGATGAAATGCCTTGCCTATCCATCACAAGACTCGAGCAAATATGAGTGGAGAAAGGAGAAGAACTATACAAAATGTACCTTGACCGATTTTGAAGATTGATCAATGATCACTCAATGATGTAACAAGGAAATAGCACAATTGGTACCAATTCTTGTTGGTTTCTCACACCTACACAAATAAGGCTTATGGTGGAGCTTAGTGAGGATAGTGGCACAAAAATCTGATGCAAAATGTTAGCAAGAGTCAATAATGTTGAAAGAGATTCACAAATTCGCAAGTGAAACAAGTAGACCAATAGCAATATGTGGCACACGGAAACACACACACGGATAGATAAATGGGGTTGTGCAACCAAGGAATGAGCACAAAATGTGGAATCCACAGAAAACACTCGTGTTGCACAACTCAAGAGAGATGCTAGCACGATTGCTCAATAGGCGGATACGACACTTGTGCACAACCTATAAGATGCAAAATATATGAGTTTTCTATCCCAAGTATGCTATATATGCATGATGTTTCGGTGGTATGATCCAAGATGATCGGATATGACAATCTTATATGCGATGTGGTATGATGCTATGGCACTTCCTTACAAGCTTCTTTGCTCTTTCTCTTTTGCTTAAAATCTTTATTCTTTTTTTGTATGTGTATGGCCACTTTTGCACAATGCACGAACCAAGATAGCAATTGTGTGTATGCGAGAACGAACTTGAGACACAAGGGATGATATGATACCAATATGATATGGTATGTATGCAATGGAAGGTGTAGATTAGTAATGTGCAGAAGTAACGTTTCTGGCAATACTCAAATGGCTAGTCTCGATAGGCAAGTAACGCAAAATGGGCTAGAGGTTATCAATGCAATGGCAAGGAATATACAATGGAGGGATACCACGATACCACGATGATATGGAGGTTACCGTCCATGTTGATGATGAGTGGCGGTGATCTTGATGGAGATACCAAGATAATGGAGACTCGTCCCTAAGTAGCCAAAACACCTTAGGAAACGAAAAAACCGCGAACTCAAAATCTCAAATGTCAAATGGTGGTATCGGGATGTGGTGGTGGTTTTGTGGAAGCTCAATGGACTTGCGGAATGGCAATGATGGGTTGTGGAGTATGCAATGCGGAAATGGAGGGTAAGGTGGTGGATTATACACGGTGTCGGAGTTGGAATCACGGTCCCTAAGTAGCCAAAACAGCTTAGGAGACACAACTCACAACACAACAAAATTGGATTAAGTCGGGGTGGCGGAAGTATATGGTGGGAAAGTCTATGCGGAAGTGATGGTGGTTGATGAGGAAGCAACCGTCCCTAAGTAGCCGAAACACCTTAGGAGACTCGAATCACTACTCAAGCAACCACATATGCTATAAGGAACAAAATTGGTTAGGATGCGGAAGTCGGTGGTGGTTATGCGGAGGTTGTGGTGGAAGCCCTAGGCAAAGATGCCAAAGTTCCAAAATTTGATGGAGTCAAATGTGACGCCCCGAGACCATTGCGCCAGGTGTCTCCCAGTCATTTGCTGTTGTTGCCTTGTCATTTGTTTGTGTTCATGCATTTCATATCATCTCATCATGTGCATCTCATTTGCATACGTGTTCGTCTCTTGCATCCGAGCATTTTCGTCGTTGTCCGTTTCTCAATCTGACACTCCTATGTCCTCCGGCGCCCCCTTTTGCCTCTTTTCGTGTGTGGGTGTTAAACATTCTCGGAATGGACCGAGATTTTCCAAGTGGCCTTGGTACACCACCGGTAGACCGTGTGTCAAGTTTCATGCCATTTGGAGTTCATTTGATACTCCAACGGTTAATCGGGGAACCGTAAAGGCCTCGTGTGTGTTGCAGCCCAACACCCCACCAAAGTGGCCCGATAACTCATCCAAACCCCAACCATCCTCTCGGCCGTTCGATCACGATCGCCTGGCCGAAAACCGCACCTTATTTGGACTCTCCTACCTCCCCCTACCTATATATATATATATATATGTGTGTGTGTGTGTGTGTGTGTGTGTGTGTGTGTCCCTCTGATTTTTCCGCGGATGAAACCCTAGCCCCGCTCCTCTCGCGCCGCCGGACAAAAATTCCCACCGACGGACATGTCCGCCGGCCACCTCACTCCGACCAATGAGGGGACGCCACGTCATCACGCTGCCGCCACCTCACTCCGTCCCAACCATCCGCCGCCGCCACCCGCCCGCAGGGCGCCCACGCCCGCCCGCGCGTTGCGCTCCTGCTGCACCGCCCGCTCTTCACCGGGACCTCGCACCGCTGCCTCGTTGCCGGCGCAGCCGCCCGCCACCGCGCGCCGCCCCGCCGCCGCTCGCCATCGCGGCACACTGCCACCGCCGCATCCTACTACCTCGTCGCCCGCGCGTCGCCACCCTCCTCCATCGCTCGCCGGAGCTTCGTCGCTGGCGTCGTTGTGTCGCCGGCGCCGCCGTGTCGCCGGAGCCAGATCCGGTCCCGGTGGATGAGATCCACTAGGATGTGAACCAAACGGCTCGCCTCGTCCTGGATCTCCTCGTCCTGCTCTCCCTCGTCCCAAGTTGACTTTTCCGGAGGTTGATTTTGTCTAAGTCCCACATCTGTGTATTTTTCATGCATACTTCATCATGTCATAACTTCATGACCGTTGCACCCTTTTGTGCGCATGAGATATCAAAATGTTCATCAGGATGTGCTCTTAATTTTGTTCCATTGTGCCATGCTTGTTTGAGTCCATCTTGATTCCCAAATTAGTGATGCAAGAGTGCTATAAATGTTAGTTCCTGATTCTTATCAGTTTATGAGAATTTGTCATTTTTGCCATGATTATTGTGTGCTGCATATGGTCATGAGCTATACATGTGTTTTGGGCTATGCCATGCCATCTTTAGAGGGGCGTATGCCATGTATCTTTGTGATCAATGTGGTGACTAGCACAAGCATGCAAAGTAGCTGTCGTGATATTGCTGATTTCAGGGACTTGGAATTTCACTAAGTCATTTCCCTGCTGTTATTTTAATGCCATGTATTCATGTTGCTACAGAGTGATCCATGCTTCTTTTGAGTATATTCAGTAAGGATGATTTGGACATATCGTTGTGCTCTATCCATCCATGTCCCTGTTTGAATTTCTGGAGTGCCCTAGCATGACGCAATCTGGCTCTACTTTTGCTATAAAATGTTCCTGGCAGATTCTTTACATGTTAATCAATTTTGCCAAGGTTGTTGTAGTTGATCCATGCATGCTATGAGATTGTTCTTGCCATGGTTAGCTTCTTGATCATGTCTTGTTGCTGGTAGTATGCTTAGTTTTTCATGCCATGCCTTGTTTTGAGTGCATCGAGGTCACAAACATGCCTTCATAATTTTGATTATGCCATGTCCTGTTTTCTGCCAAGTCTGAATCTGTTAACGAAACTTGCTATGTTTACCTGGGTGCCATCATATCTTCTGATCATTTTTGGCTTATGGTCAGTAAGGGACTTTTGTTATATGCTTCGAGTAGATTCATGCCATGCCTTGTATTGCTATGTTCTGTTCCAGTAGCATGTTGTTAGCTTGCTCTAAACATTGCTTCATGAAGTTAATTCCTGATATGTTAGTATTTTCACTAAGTCTGTGAAGCTGATATATTTTTCCCTTTTGCCATGCTTGTTTGAACCTGCTCTTGTGTGATTTAGCCGTAGCTCAGTGTTCATATTTTGTCAAGCATCTTGAGTAGATCACTGCCATGTGCTTTGGTGTTATGTTAGAGTGCAGTAGCTTAGTTTCTTGTTGCATTTTAGATGGCATCATGCTGTTGATCGCAGAATTGTGCCATTCTTGTTTTGCTTGCCATTTGCAAACCGTGCATCTGATTCCGGTGATCTTTATATTGATTTCAACCGAAATCAACTCATCTTTCCAGCGGCACTCTTGGTTTGCCAAGTTGAGTCCTGGTTCAATGTTTTCCTTCTAGAGCTCGCATATGCATTGCATATCACATCCCGGATATCATGCCATGTTTTGCATCATGTTGCTTGCTCATTGCACCGTGGTTGATTGTGGTTTCCTCTGCTTGTGTTCTTGAGTTGGGTAGAGACGAGAGACGAGTTCGTGTTCGAGGAACCCGTTGAGTATGCTTACGAGGATCAAGCTTTCGTCAACTCGGAGAACTTTGCAGGCAAGATGAGCATACCCTCGAATTCACTTCTATCTTTGCTTGCAAGTTGCGCGCTCTTTTGCTATGCCATGATACCTACCACTTGCTATATCATGCCTCCCATATTTCCATGTCCAGCCTCTAACCCACCTTGCCCTAGCAATCCGTTGTTTGGCTATGTTACCGCTTTGCTCAGCCCCTCTTATAGCGTTGCTAGTTGCAGGTGAAGTTGAAGTTCGTTCCTTATTGGAACATGGTTATTGTTGGGATACCATTATTATATCTTATTTACTTTAATGCATCTATATACTTGGTAAAGGGTGGAAGGCTAGGCCTTATTCCTGGTGTTTTGTTCCACTCTTTCCGCCCTAGTTTTTGTCATACCGGTGTTATGTTCCCTGATTTTGCATTCCCAACGCGGTTGGGTGTTATGGGAACCCCTTGACAATTCGCTTTGAATAAAACTCCTCCAGCAAGGCCCAACCTTGGTTTTACATTTGTCTAACAACCTATTACCCTTCCCTTCGATCGGCCAACCCAAGGGTCATCTTTATTTTAACCCCCTGGGCCAGTGCTTGTCTAAGTGTTGGTTCAAACCGGGCAGCCTGCGGGGCCACCTCGGGGCAACTCGAGGGTTGGTTTTACTTGTAGCTTGACATATCCGGTGTGCCCTGAGAACAAGATATGTGAAGCTCCTATCGGGATTTGTCAGCACATCCGGGCGGCTTTGCTGGTCTTGTTTTACCATTGTCAAAATGTCTTGTAACCAGGATTCCAAGTCTGATCGGGTCTTCCTCGGAGAAGGAATATCCTTCGTTGACCGTGAGAGCTTGTGATGGGCTAAGTTGGGACACCCCTGCAGGGTTTTGAACTTTCGAAAGCCGTGCCCGCGGTTATGGGCAGATCGGAATTTGTTAATGTCCGGTTGTAGAGAACTTGACACTTAACTTATTTAAAATGCAGCAACCGCGTGTGTAGCCGTGATGGTCTCTTTCCGGCGGAGTCCGGGAAGTGTACACAGTTCTTGTGTTATGCTTGAACGTAAGTAGTTTCAGGATCAATTCTTGATCACTTCTAGTTCACGACCGTGCTTTGCTTCTCTTCTCGCTCTTATTTACGTAAGTTAGCCACCATATATGCTTAGTGCTTGCTGCAGCTCCACCTCACTACCTTTTCCCTACCCATAAGCTTAAATAGTCTTGAATGCGAGGGCGTGAGATTGCTGAGTCCCCGTGACTCACAGATTACTTCCAAAACCAGTTTCAGGTGCCGATGATACTAGTGCAGGTGACGCAACCTAGCTCAGATTGGAGCTCGATGAAGATCGTGTTCGTTCTGTTGTTTCATTTTCCAGTTGTTCAATAGTGGAGCCTAGTCGGTGCAATCGGGGATCTTTTGCATTTGGGGTTGTCTTTATTTTGGTTCCGTAGTCGGACCTTGATTGTATTCTAGATGATGTAATGCTATATTTATGTATTTTGTGCAGTGGCGTTTGTAAGCCAACTCTGTATCCCTTTCTTATTCAGTACATGGGATGTGTAAAGATTGCCCCTCTTGCGACATGCCTATTATGAGGTTATGCCTCTAAGTCGTGCTCTGACACGTGGGAGATATAGCCGCATCGTGGGTGTTACAAGTTGGTAATCAGAGCCTTCCCCGACTTAGGAGCCCCCTGCTTGATCGAATCAATGGTGTTGTTGAGTCTAGAAAAATATTTTGAGTCTTATAGGATTATATATATCGGAGAGTAGGATTCTTTTTACTCCTCAGTCCCTTCGTCGCTCTGGTGATGCTTCCTAACGTAGAGTTTTGACTCTTCTCTTCTCAAATTTCATGAATTTTTTTAGGATCACGCGGGTATCTTGGAATCGTTCCAATGGTTTTATGACGAGAACATTGTTCTTGGTGCCTCCTGACATTTGGTGGTTGTGGCAGTGTCCCGGGGAGTTGAGCTCCGAGGTGTTGTCGTCACAATTTTATCGTTGCAGTTCTGGAATACCTGAGCTCGCCGACATCGAAAATCTCTTTTATGCAGTTTTTGGTGAGATAACCTCGACGCCACCAAGTACTGGGCGGGAGTTCGGGAGTATTGCCATAAATCGTATAACGGATGCTTTCTGAAGGTTGAGGTAAATGATTTCCGAAGGTTTCTTGGTTATGTGCTGAAGGATGGATACAGCTGGAAGTAGGATTTGTTAGTTTTCGGTGAGATATTATGCTTCCCCTGTATCCCCAACACCTGATTGCATAACCAGAAAGTTTAGGGAGTTTATAATTGGGAATTCAAGTATATCGTAGGATATCCTTCCAACAGACATTTGATACGACGTGGGGTCTATCTTATGTTTGTTTCCGACTTATTTTCCAAGCCAATCCTTTGTTTTTGTTTTGAGTTGTGGTAGTCGAGTTGCTTCGAAGTCAAATGTTGATTCCATACCTTTCCTAAGCGGTGTTCTCATATTCCTATTTGAATACTAATCCTTCTCATTTATTGAGATTGTTTTGTCAATTCTTTAAAACCGGTGTGATTCTCTTCAAGATGATCCTATCATTTTCCCATCCGCAAGATCAACTCAAAGTCTTCTCAATGTTATTTGTTTCATCCGTCCCCAAGTTGTCTTTATTTTTCCAGCCCTCCCACCCTTTTTCATCAAGGACTCAGACTTCTTAATCTAGCATCCATTTTTATTGCTGTGAAGTCTCTTCATTATTTTGCTTCAATATTCTTATCCGGTGATTCTCAGGAAGATGCAAGGAAGCCACAAGTTCGTCACTCTTAACTCATTTTCTTCTCCGGTGGATTTAATTCAAGCTTTGTCGATCAAATACTTGCTCGGTTCTAATGCTTTCTCATGCCGGCGCACCTCGTAATCATCCACTTCTCGCTATTCAATTGTTCCGGAGTGCTCAAGATATCTCGAAGATTCGTGTTTCCACTCTGCTTTCGTTCAAGCTATTTCGAGGATGTTATCTCATTCAAGTCATTTAATTCAACCGATGCAATCTCTCTTTTCAAGCAATCGTTTCAACGGTGTTTATTTTGAGTGGGCCCTAACCCACAAGTCTTTTCCCAGGATCCTACCTGACTGTTCTAATCTTCCTAGAGTTACTCTCAAATTATTTTCCAAGTTTGACGTAAGTATGAATTATCATGAGTCTTATGTTTTTCTCCAAGATCTATCGAATTATTTTCATCGTTGGCTCAACCTCTTCGTTTTTTATTCTTCCGGAGTGTCTAAATAATTCATGGTGGTGTTTCTCGTTGTCATTCTCAGATTTTGAAGACCGAAGAAGAGTTTTTCCTCCAAATCTTATCCGTTCTCTCAAGGATCCATGGTGCTAGCTTTACGCCATCCTCTCATAATTTTTTTCAATTGCGAGAATTCTTTTCACCCATCCGGAGCAATTCAGGAGTCTTTTCAGTTTGATTCTCCAAAGACCATCATTTCGGGATTATTCATTCCAGCTTTCACCTCCCATTCTCCAAATCTTACTGGTGCACCATGCAAGTATTCTCTAGTCAGTTCATGATCTCTTCGTTCACTTGTATCTAAATTCTCTCAAGTATCTTCGTTCATTTCCAATCCTTACGGTGGTTCATTCAAGATTTCTCTTCCGTCGTTATCATATACATTTATTCATTGTTTCAATCCTACCGGTGGTTCGTTCAAGATCTTCCTAAGTTGGCGCTATATCTATCTTAATGCTTTCTATGAGAATAAGTAGTATGCCAAATCCATTCCTTGTCATCAATCTAAATTGATGAAGGATACGCATAACATAATTCTTATTCTTGCTTCAGCCAAGTTATTGATTTCTTCTTTCCAGAGTTGTTCATCATATCACATTCTCGGTTCGACACGCTTCATCTTTTCTTTTTCGGAGATCCAAGTTTTCCGCATTATCTCGTCACAAAGCCCCATCATCGCAAGTCTTTACCTTGTGTTTTCAACTTCTCTTTCATTTCGATTGATCATTCTTCTGTTACTGGAGTTCTTCATGGAGGCTCTACATGATGGTTCTTCAAGGATTTAATTCCTTCTCGAAGTGTTCATTGAGATTCTTTTCAGAGGAGCTTAAGTATTCTTCATCTTGCATTCCGAAGTGCAATTCATTCTACCTTATCTTTTGAGGTGGTGTTATGTCATTTTTGACAATTACTTTGTGTTTCATGGTTCACAAGTTGTCCGAAATGACATATTTTAAACCCATCATTTTCAATTCGTCCTTGAGATCCTTTGCAACCCATCAATCTCTTCATTGGAATTATCTTGGGTTATATTTCACCTAAAGCTTTCCATAAGGATTGTTGCTATTTATGGTGCTTACAAATGACCCAAGTTCTTCATTTATCCTCCCGGTGAAATAAGTTTCTCGTCTCCTTGTTTATATCAATCCAATCTATTGTTTTTCGTTAGTGGGAGAAATTCACCTCAAGATTTTGACGTGTTTCCATAAGCCCACAACAAGCTTACTCTTTTTGTTGTTGGTTTTCCAACAACTCCGTTCGACCTTTCTCCTAAAGATGCTTTTCAAGCTCATTTGAGGTAGAAGATGTTGTTTACTCCTCCGTTCTTTTGATTCCATTCTTACTTTTGTTCTGGAGGCATTGCGATGTTTCTCTCTTCGACCCATCATCTTGGTTTGTCAAGATCATGTTCGATTCCTCTCATTTACAATCGGAGTGCTGTCCAAATCATATCATTGTTATTCCTTCTCTACCTTGTTGTGACACCCCAAAATTTTGGCCTTGTTTTAATGGAATAAAATTTTGCCAGGATTTAAAACTTTGAATTTTTGAGCTCCATTTTGATTTTGTTTAAATCATTTCCTTCCCTGTTATGATGAGTTTTTCCCAGAGAGAAAACTTTTCAAAAATGTTGTTGGACTTGTTTAACCTCTCAAGAAAAACTTTCCTTTTATCAGTGTAACTAATTAAATAATTAGGTTGCTTGATCTTTATTTTCTTGAAAAGGGTTTTCTAGGTTAAATGGCCATATTTGAACTACAACCATTTGATAAATTCACTTAAAATTCCCACAAAAATTTGGAGATGTCATGTGATGTTTTTAAATCACTTTTATGCTAAAATATATTTCATTCATGAAATATTTTGAGCCCTACACTCAATTTTTCATCTCAGGTCCAGAGTGCTTTTTGCACTACAACCTATTTAAATATTTCTTTAAAACTTCTACAAAAATTACGGGAGGTCAGTAGGAGCCTATTGTTTCACTTTGTGCAAAAACCTATTTATGTTCTTTGAAAAATTTGAGTGAATCAACCTCATCTTCATTCTGAACCAACTTGATGGTTTGTACAGCAACCATGTTTTTACTTGCTCTTTAACCCTTGATCTTTTCTCCTACTTGTAGTCCCCCATGTTAAACCCTTAAGTCCAGGAGCATGCACCTTTTGGATCATTTTTGGTTCATGAAATAATGTCATATATTTCCTGTCCAGAATTGAAATTCTGCTAAAGTTACACTAACAAGTTTCTGCTTTTGACCAAATAACCTCACCACTCTCTCTTTCATCCACAGAGACTTCCATCTGGAGTTTTTGACCATTCCAAGACCTGCCTGAGTGCCCTTAGCATTTTGTCAAACACCTGGTGTGCATGGCCAGTTTTGACATGATTTTGTCTTTGCATTGTGACCTTGCACCTCGGATCATACTAGCATGTCCACTAGGATTCCAGTTGCTCCTAACCTGGGTCTGTTAATTGCCAGCCCCGACCGCGACCTCTAGCGTGCTCTGGCATAGTGTCGAACACGTCCCGTGCACGCCCGGAGCGCGAGCAGAGCGCGCGTATTGCACGACCCGCGCCCGAGCTGACACGCTGGCCCCACGGCTTTGGCCCGCTCTGCAGAACCTCGCCACATACTCCCCTTCTCACCACTACGCGCCAAGCCGCTCCTCGCCATGCCCGGCAAGCCAAGAGCTAGCCGCCGCCGCCGCCCGACAGCCCTGCGCCTTGCAGCGCCGCCCAAGCCACCCCGGCTCGCCACCTGCCCCTGTGAGCAGTGCGTGCTCATCCGCAACTTCGTCCCCTAGTGCTCGTCGCCGCCACGTCGCCCTAGCCACAGAGAGGCGGTTCGCCGGAGAGCTTATCCACGGCCGCCGCGGAACCGACCTCGTCGTGCTATAAATGGACACCCCGAGCCCCTCTGAGCACGCACGCGACCTCAGACCACCCCTATGGCACTCCCCTAGCTCGCATTCAACCCGGGGAGGCCTCCTTCCTCATCTCCGGCAACTCCTGCCGCCGCCACCGCCCTGGCCAATCCGGCACCTCCAGTATTTCCCCCTCTCCGTTCTCTTCACCAAGAGCTTCCACATCCTCCCGTGAGCCTTTTCCCCTACTTGATTTTGATCGGGAGCCAACGCCGCCACAAACTCACTTCGCCACCGAAGCCTTCTTCCGCCGCGGAGCTTGCCGCCGGCCGCTCACTCCGTCCCCGCCAACCCAATGACTACCGGGAGGACCGCCCCAACCTTACGGATCCATCCCCACCCTCGGGGGCCCGCGAGGAGCAGCCAAACGCCGGCGACGATCGCCGGAGCCCCGCTCCGCTCGGGCAAAGGAGGGAGACGACGCGCGACGACTGGTCAAACCTGACCAGTGGGCCAGGCAGGCCCACTGTCAGTGACACCCCGCGCCGCCCGCGTGGTTAAGTGGAGGCGTAAAGCCCCAAGTACGCCTCCTCTGCACCGAAAGCGTATTTCTATCTGAACCGTTTTCTTTTCTGTTTTATTTTAAATAACAGATTTGACCAAATCTTTGACTGGCTATAACTTTTTAAATATAACTCCAAATGAGTTGATTCTTTTTCCTACTTTCCTTAAATTTGGTCTAGTTTATTTCAAGATTTATTTGAAAAATTTTCAAACAACTTTTTGGTTCTGTTTTTGAAATGTGTGTTAATTCAAATATATTTTTAAATAGGATTTTGGGGAGAGAGAAGAAGCTTTCAAAAGTTTTGGAGAGCACCTCACCCCTCCACAACATTGAAGGCAAGCATTCTGAACCCCGGCATAATATTTTTGGTGTGATCGTTGATACATTTATAACACCACCGCATTTCGAAGGACTTGTTATTTCATGCGATATGATCATATGCATGGGTGCATGTTGTTGATTTCCATGCTGTTGGAAATGGATCCACTTGTGATGATAATCATCCTCATGTGCCTTGCATGCATACCGGCAGGAACCGGGAAAAACCTGGGCCTTGGGTAGGCATGAGTTTGTCGCCGGTCTCCGTCGGGACGGTTATGTCTGGTATGGCATGGTAAGGTGATATGAGCGGTGACTCTGTTGGATGAAATATATTCGTCATGCTAATCATGCAGGGAATACTTGAACCTCCTGAGTCGACCGTAGATCGAGTCTTGTTCCAGTAACCCCCATACTTGTTTCGTACTACCACTCGTCTCTATAGCAAGTAGAGTACGGTTCAGTAAGTTGTCAACCTCTTTCCAGCACACACCGTACAGAGAGGCCATGGTGGAAGATACCGGTTGTAGCTGGTAGGCAGGCCACCTGGTCGGGGGGCATGGGTGTTTCCGGTTGGGACCGAGAGGGGAGGCCACCCCTTAGAGTGCGCGATATAAATTTGATCCCATGCTACGCGAGGTTGTAGCCTCCCCACTTAGAGTTTGCTTAATAGGTGTCGTGGGTGATTCCCGACACGTGTGAGATAAGCTGGTGTGTGCAAGTTAGGTGTGTTTTCAACAAAAAGACCGTAGACGGAATTAGTCCCGATGGACTAAAGAGATCCGTTACTCGTGGGTAAAGAGTACACCCTCTGCAGAGAATAAACCTATTCGAATAGCCGTGTCCATGGTTAAGGATTACAGTCTGGGATGGGTCAGGTGTCGGTCTTAGTGTCGGTCTTAGTGTCGGTCTTCGGAGGTGAAACTGTTAACCAGAAAATGGAATTACTACTCGTGACTTGTGATATCTATGATGATTATTATTATTGTTGACTAACCCATGATATTATTGTTATTATCGGGTATCTCTGGGATGGTTCTACCTCCAGGGATATTCATTATGATTGTTTCTTTTAAAGCCCTTTATGTGGCGTCGCTCAGACGCCCGACTGTGGCATTTCTTTTAAAGCCCTTTATGTGGTGTCGCTTAGACGCCCGACTGTGGCATTTCTTTTAAAGCCCTTTATGTGGCGTCGCTCAGACGCCCGACTGTGGCATTTCTTTTAAAGCCCTTTATGTGGCGTCGCTCAGACGCCCGACTGTGGCATTTCTTTTAAAGCCCTTTATGTGGCGTCGCTCAGACGCCCGACTGTGGCATTTCTTTTAAAGCCCTTTATGTGGTGTCGCTCAGACGCCCGACTGTGGCATTGCTTGTTATTTATTTCATAAATTTTACTACTACTATGTATTGCATTTTCTTTTTAATAATAACCGCCTGCACGCATCAGTATTTTATTTACTATTTTTGACTGACGTCATGAGCATAAAATATTTTCAGCACATCATTGTTATATTATACCTGTATTCATAATGTTTGCGAGTACATTCAAAGTACTCACTGGCTTGTCCCTGGCTATTGTCTTGGCCAGATTATCTTGCACGGAGATGAGCGACGTGATGCCAGCCCCGGAACCCACTCAATGGAGATAGCAGCCTCGCGAAGATAGGAATTAACCTGGTCAGCTGTTCTCGTGGGAAATGGAGTCCCATAGACACTGATGTTTCACAACCCGCTTCCGCCATCAACCACTAGAAACCATTTGTTGTACTCACAGGCCAGAATGGTCTTGTACTACATATTTATTTTTGTATTTTGCTTGGAATTTCTGTATCAAGTTGGAGCCTCATCAGCTAACAGTAATCTTGGGGCTGATGAGCACGACGGTCTTTTCTGGAAATTTATTACCCGGAAAACCCGGTCGTGGCAGACTTGGTATCAGAGTCAGGCTGACCATTGGCTAATCCTATCTTAGCCAGGTCAATAAACTAGGCAAACCAACCCACCAGACCTTAACCAAAGCCCAGCCAAGCTTCTCGTGCAAGATAGCCACACAGTGACCCAACACTTTTGGCCGTCGGTGCCCAACCTATCAACCTAACCTGTCACTCATGCGCCAGTGACCGGCCCCTAAATAGTCCTTTCTCGCAAGCGTTCGAAGGAAGATTCCGTCCCCTTTTCCCTATAAAAAGGGGCGCGCTAACACCAAACCAGCACACACAGCCGCTACCCCAAACCGAGCCACTATGCCTGGACCTATAGTGCACAACGAAACCACAGCAACCAACCTTGGAGGTTTTGTGACCATCCTCGCAAACCTCACCCGTCGTGCCTACGCGTTAGAGGAGCCACCAGAATATGTTGTGTATCAAGGACCCATGAGCGGTGAAGACCGCCAATTCTGGGCCACTGTGCACATTTACGGTAGGAGTCTAGCACCCGAGCGCCCCTACCGGTTCACCGGAAGAACAACATCCTTTGAGCCACAAGCCATCCAGCTAGCCGCTCGAGAGGCTATAGTTTCATCTCAGGCACTTGTCGCCCAGAGTTAACTATCGCTCGTTCCACTACTATCCCAGACGTGAAGGGTATGGTAGACCACCCCAAGTTGCCAATGGAGATCACGAGACGGACCCTGCATTATTGCACCTAGTGCGCTATGTAAGTGCACTAGAGGCACTGTTCGACCAGATCACTGTTGATCTGATCGCAGCTCGTGGAGAGCTGGTTCGTCGAGCCCCGGCGAGAGAAGAAAACGGGCCCAACACCGACAACCCAGTCGTGCTGTTTGGACAACCGATCGAGACCCCGAGATCTGCCCCAGCCATCGGCCAAGGTGCTGCGATAACCCCAGAAGTGCTTCGTCGCATATTGGGAGCACACTCCAACGGGGTTGTGGCCAACAATCCCCGCGATGGTCATCATCACTACCCCGACCCTGCAGTTCCTCCGCCATCTCCGACTAATCCCGGCAGAGAGACATGTGGAGAAGCCTCGACATCCACCAGGCACGCCCGTTTAGACATAAACGAGGTAGACTAAGCCGTATGAGTAGCACCAAGTTTCAATGTATCCTCGCTTTGTAATCACGCGACCGTGTATATTAACGCAGCCTGTCGTTGTGCCTCTGTCTTAATAGTAGCCTTGCATAATTGGTCAGCGCATAGCTGCATATTTTTCCGGGCACAACTACCCAAAACCAACCCGACGGCAACCATAGTAACACGTCTCTTTATGAGATATGTGTATCTCTGACACTGACCCGACCTTTGGAGCTAAGCTGGCAAATTTATTACCATTCACCATGGTGAAACGACCCGGCTCCATTGCTATATAAAGGCCACCTTGTGACCTTACCCAGCAACCCTCACTTTGTGCACAACACTCACGCTCTTTCCTGTCATGCCGAACCTCAGCATTCATCTGAGAACCCCAGATGCAACTCCAGGTAGCTTTGTCAAAATATTGTGGGATTTTACCCGCAGTACCATGGGTTCTACCGAGCCACCTCAGTACGAGCTGTTCAAATCAAGGATCACCCCATCCACCTTGGAATATTGGGCAGCAGTACACATTCCTCCTGTAGACCCCAACCAAGATCCAACGGAAGTTTCCTTCGTGGGGAAATCTATGCCAACCCCACACTTGGCCATAGAGGCTGCTGCGAAAGAAGCGATTGCTCGTCTTCGATCCGCAGTACCCTATGCCCGCGAACGAGGATATCATTACTTTCCGAGTCGTGCAGCACCCGGAGAAGTAATGTCTTTTCCCGGTGGACGTATTGAGAGAGACCCAGTTCTGGCCAACCTTATCCAGTACATAATTGCTCAAGAGCATTTAAACCAGCGAGTGATGGATTATCTCCAGAGCCTCGCAGATTTAAATCCTCAGATTGCCATCGGCAGACAACTGAGACCCGACACGGAGAGACGCATACATCGACTGGTCAATCCACTGCCTCCAATTGAAGAAGAATGTATCCCTTTACCAGAGACATTTTATCAGGAGCCCGCCCAGTTACCATTTTCATTTTAGACGTCACTACTGTATTTGTTCTTTGCAGCATTTATTTATGTGTGTGACTTATGCGTAATAACCTGAGTTTGTACGATGAGTCAATTATTTGGCTTCTGTTAATGTGTGTAGTTTTTGTTGTGGTTTATGCTCCTTTAAATTAACTGTTTTTCCCTCGCAAAACCCTGGAGTGAGATTTTCTTTTCCCTGAGTTGCTACATCTACACTTTCTCACGACGTGGATTATTTAATTTCACTTAGCACCACGAGCAGACTCACAACCATAATCATTCGGACACATACACTGTTTGCAAAACTTTGCAACGGTGTTACATCCAGCTAATCACCCCCTAACAACAGTTAGCACCCGGCACACCCCATCTACTCCTCATGATCACCACCACCGCGGAGAACCAACACCCGAGCCGCAGCATCGTGATACTCGTCGAAGATTATCGCGCACAGGAACACAGAGAGCCCCAGCAGCGTCGCCAGCCCTCCGCATATCAGGATCACAAACCAGTCCGGCATCGCCTCCGCCATTAGAGCCTCGACCGAGCTTCTGTAAGCAGTAATGGAGAAAGAAGGAGGAGGAGAAGTGAGGCCAGGTGTGAGGAAGAAGAGAGAGGCACCCCGGGCGTTTTTATAGCTCGAGCTCGGTGTACGGTGGGCGAAGTCCACCAACGCTGCTCGTCGCCGATCGCCGGTGTTCGGAGTCGAATCCGCGAGCAGTGCCGACAGCGCGCTGGCCCGCGAGGTGAGTGCACGCTGCACCGGCAGCTAGCACGCCGCGCACTACCACGGTACGGCCTAGATGCCCTACACACTAGGCGTCGCCGGTGGAGAAAGCGCACGGGAGAGAGGAGGAAGAAAGGGTCAGAGGGAGAAGAAGAGGAGACTGACAGTGGACCCCGGGTCCACCTGTCGGCCAGAGAGAGCACTGTGCTCTCGGGTACAACCAGCGTATATCTAAATTTAGGAGTTATCCTAAATTTATATCCAGCGTAGAAATCACCCGTTTTTCTCCCGAACCGTAGACTTTTCCGCGCAGCCCCAGTTTTTCACACTGTGGTTTTTCACCACTTATTGCCCTCTCACTGTAGCCACATCATCATTGCGTAATTATTTTCTTAACACCGCTTTTAGCAAATCTCGAGGACGAGATTTTTTTTAAGGGGGTTAGTATTGTGACACCCCAAAATTTTGGCCTTGTTTTAATGGAATAAAATTTTGCCAGGATTTAAAACTTTGAATTTTTGAGCTCCATTTTGATTTTGTTTAAATCATTTCCTTCCCTGTTATGATGAGTTTTTCCCAGAGAGAAAACTTTTCAAAAATGTTGTTGGACTTGTTTAACCTCTCAAGAAAAACTTTCCTTTTATCAGTGTAACTGATTAAATAATTAGGTTGCTTGATCTTTATTTTCTTGAAAAGGGTTTTCTAGGTTAAATGGCCATATTTGAACTACAACCATTTGATAAGTTCACTTAAAATTCCCATATAAATTTGGAGATGTCATGTGATGTTTTTAAATCACTTTTATGCTAAAATATATTTCATTCATGAAATATTTTGAGTCCTACACTCAATTTTTCATCTCTGGTCCAGAGTGCTTTTTGCACTACAACCTATTTAAATATTTCTTTAAAACTTCTACAAAAATTAGGGGAGGTCAGTAGGAGCCTATTGTTTCACTTTGTGCAAAAACCTATTTATGTTCTTTGAAAAATTTGAGTGAATCAACCTCATCTTCATTCTGGACCAACTTGATGGTTTGTACAGCAACCATGATTTTACTTGCTCTTTAACCCTTGATCTTTTCTCCTACTTGTAGTCCCCCATGTTAAACCCTTAAGTCCAGGAGCATGCACCTTTTGGATCATTTTTGGTTCATGAAATAATGTCATATATTTCCTGTCCAGATTTGAAATTCTGCTAAAGTTACACTAACAAGTTTCTGCTTTTGACCAAATAACCTCACCACCCTCTCTTTCATCCACAGAGACTTCCATCTAGAGTTTTTGACCATTCCAAGACCTGCCTGAGTGCCCTTAGCATTTTGTCAAACACCTGGTGTGCATGGCCAGTTTTGACATGATTTTGTCTTTGCATTGTGACCTTGCACCTCGGATCATACTAGCATGTCCACTAGGATTCCAGTTGCTCCTAACCTGGGTCTGTTAATTGCCAGCCTCGACCGCGACCTCTAGCGTGCTCTGGCATAGTGTCGAACACGTCCTGTGCACGCCCGGAGCGCGAGGAGAGCGCGCGTATTGCACGACCCGCGCCCGAGCTGACACGCTGGCCCCACGGCTTTGGCCCGCTCTGCAGAACCTTGCCACATACTCCCCTTCTCACCACTACGCGCCAAGCCGCTCCTCGCCACGCCCGGCAAGCCAAGAGCTAGCCGCCGCTGCCGCCCGACAGCCCTACGCCTTGCAGCGCCACCCAAGCCACCCCGGCTCGCCACCTGCCCCTGTGAGCATTGCGTGCTCATCCGCAGCTTCGTCCCCTAGCGCTCGTCGCCGCCACGTCGCCCTAGCCACAGAGAGGCGGTTCGCCGGAGAGCTTATCCACGGCCGCCGCGGAACCGACCTCGTCGCGCTATAAATGGACACCCCGAGCCCCTCTGAGCACGCACGCGACCTCAGACCACCCCTATGGCACTCCCCTAGCTCGCATTCGACCCGGGGAGGCCTCCTTCCTCATCTCCGGCAACTCCTGCCGCCGCCACCGCCCCGGCCCATCCGGCACCTCTATTATTTCCCCCTCTCTGTTCTCTTCACCAAGAGCTTCCACATCCTCCCGTGAGCCTTTTCCCCTACTTGATTTTGATCGGGAGCCAACGCCGCCACAAAGTCACTTCGCCACCGAAGCCTTCTTCCGCCGCGGAGCTCGCCGCCGGCCGCTCACTCCGTCCCCGCCAACCCAACGACTACCGGGAGGACCGCCCCAACCTTACGGATCCATCCCCACCCTCAGGGGCCCGCGAGGAGCAGCCAAACGCCGGCGACGATCGCCGGAGCCCCGCTCCGCTCGGGCAAAGGAGGGAGACGACGCGCGGCGACTGGTTAAACCTGACCAGTGGGCCAGGCAGGCCCACTGTCAGTGACACCCCGCGCCGCCCGCGTGGTTAAGTGGAGGCGTAAAGCCCCAAGTACGCCTCCTCCGCACCGAAAGCGTATTTCTATCTGAACCGTTTTCTTTTCTGTTTTATTTTAAATAACAGATTTGACCAAATCTTTGACTGGCTATAACTTTTTAAATATAACTCCAAATGAGTTGATTCTTTTTCCTACCTTCCTTAAATTTGGTCTAGTTTATTTTAAGATTTATTTGAAAAAATTTCAAACAACTTTTTGGTTCTGTTTTTGAAATGTGTGTTAATTCAAATATATTTTTAAATAGGATTTTGGGGAGAGAGAAGAAGCTTTCAAAAGTTTTGGAGAGCACCTCACCCCTCCACAACATTGAAGGCAAGCATTCTGAACCCCGCCATAATATTTTTGGTGTGATCGTTGATACATTTATAACACCACCGCATTTCGAAGGACTTGTTATTTCATGTGATATGATCATATGCATGGGTGCATGTTGTTGATTTCCATGCTGTTGGAAATGGATTCACTTGTGATGATAATCATCCTCATGTGCCTTGCATGCATACCGGCAGGAACCCGGGAAAAACCTCGGCCTTGGGTAGGCATGAGTTTGTAACCGGTCTCCGTCGGGACGGTTATGTCTGGTATGGCATGGTAAGGTGATATGAGCGGTGACTCTGTTGGATGAAATATATTCGTCATGCTAATCATGCAGGGAATACTTGAACCTCCTGAGTCGACCGTAGATCAAGTCTTGTTCCAGTAACCCCCATACTTGTTTCGTACTACCACTCGTCTCTACAGCAAGTAGAGTAAGGTTCAGTAAGTTGTCAACCTCTTTCCAGCACACACCGTACAGAGAGGCCATGGTGGAAGATACCGGTTGTAGCTGGTAGGCAGGCCACCTGGTCCGGGGGCGTGGGTGTTTCCGGTTGGGACCGAGAGGGGAGGCCACCCCTTAGAGCGCGCGATATAAATTTGATCCCATGCTACGCGAGGTTGTAGCCTCCCCACTTAGAGTTTGCTTAACAGGTGTCGTGGGTGATTCCAGACACGTGTGAGATAAGCTGGTGTGTGCAAGTTAGGTGTGTTTTCAACAAAAAGACCGTAGACGGAATTAGTCCCGATGGACTAAAGAGATCCGTTACTCGTGGGTAAAGAGTACACCCTCTGCAGAGAATAAACCTATTCGAATAGCCGTGTCCATGGTTAAGGATTACAGTCTGGGATGGGTCAGGTGTCGGTCTTAGTGTCGGTCTTCGGAGGTGAAACTGTTAACCAGAAAATGGAATTACTACTCGTGACTTGTGATATCTATGCTGATTATTATTATTGTTGACTAACCCATGATATTATTGTTATTATCGGGTATCTCTGGGATGGTTCTACCTCCAGGGATATTCATTATGATTGTTTCTTTTAAAGCCCTTTATGTGGCATCGCTCAGACGCCCGACTGTGGCATTTCTTTTAAAGCCCTTTATGTGGTGTCGCTCAGACGCCCGACTGTGGCATTTCTTTTAAAGCCCTTTATGTGGCGTCGCTCAGACGCCCGACTGTGGCATTTCTTTTAAAGCCCTTTATGTGGCGTCGCTCAGACGCCCGACTGTGCCATTTCTTTTAAAGCCCTTTATGTGGTGTCGATCAGACGCCCGACTGTGGCATTTCTTTTAAAGCCCTTTATGTGGCGTCGCTCAGACGCCCGACTGTGGCATTTCTTTTAAAGCCCTTTATGTGGCGTCGCTCAGACGCCCGACTGTGGCATTTCTTTTAAAGCCCTTTATGTGGTGTCGCTCAGACGCCCGACCGTGGCATTGCTTGTTATTTATTTCATAAATTTTACTACTACTATGTATTGCATTTTCTTTTTATAAATAACCGCCTGCACGCATCAGTATTTTATTTACTATTTTTGACTGACGTCATGAGCATAAAATATTTTCAGCACATCATTGTTATATTATACCTGTGTTCATAATGTTTGCGAGTACATTCAAAGTACTCACTGGCTTGTCCCTGGCTATTGTCTTGGCTAGATTATCTTGCACGGAGATGAGCGACGCGATGCCAGCCCCGGAACCCACTCAATGGAGATAGCAGCCTCGCGAAGATAGGAATTAACCTGGTCAGCTGTTCTCGTGGGAAATGGAGTCCCATAGACACTGATGTTTCACAACCCGCTTCCTCCATCAACCACTAGAAACCATTTGTTGTACTCACAGGCCAGAATGGTCTTGTACTACATATTTATTTTTCTATTTTGCTTGGAATTTCTGTATCAAGTTGGAGCCTCATCAGCTAACAGTAATCTTGGGGCTGATGAGCACGACGGTCTTTTCTGGAAATTTATTACCCGGAAAACCCGGTCGTGGCAGACTTGGTATCAGAGCCAGGCTGACCATTGGCTAATCCTATCTTAGCCAGGTCAATAAACTAGGCAAACCAACCCACCAGACCTTAACCAAACCCCAGCCAAGCTTCTCGTGCAAGATAGCCACACAGTGACCCAACACTTTTGGCCGTCGGTGCCCAACCTATCAACCTAACCTGTCACTCATGCGCCAGTGACCGGCCCCTAAATAGTCCTTTCTCGCAAGCGTTCGAAGGAAGATTCCGTCCCCTTTTCCCTATAAAAAGGGGCGCGCTAACACCAAACCAGCACACACAACCGCTACCCCAAACCGAGCCACTATGCCTGGACCTATAGTGCACAACGAAACCACAGCAACCAACCTTGGAGGTTTTGTGACCATCCTCGCAAACCTCACCCGTCGTGCCTACGCGTTAGAGGAGCCACCAGAATATGTTGTGTATCAAGGACCCATGAGCGGTGAAGACCGCCAATTCTGGGCCATTGTGCACATTTACGGTAGGAGTCTAGCACCCGAGCGCCCCTACCGGTTCACCGGAAGAACAACATCCTTTGAGCCACAAGCCATCCAGCTAGCCGCTCGAGAGGCTATAGTTTCATCTCAGGCACTTGTCGCCCAGAGTTAACTGTCGCTCGTTCCACTACTATCCCAGACGTGAAGGGTATGGTAGACCACCCCAAGTTGCCAATGGAGATCACGAGACGGACCCTGCATTATTGCACCTAGTGCGCTATGTAAGTGCACTAGAGGCACTGTTCGACCAGATCACTGTTGATCTGATCGCAGCTCGTGGAGAGCTGGTTCGTCGAGCCCCGGCGAGAGAAGAAAACGGGCCCAACACCGACAACCCAGTTGTGCTGTTTGGACAACCGATCGAGACCCCGAGATCTGCCCCAGCCATCGGCCAAGGTGCTGCGATAACCCCAGAAGTGCTTCGTCGCATATTGGGAGCACACTCCAACGGGGTTGTGGCCAACAATCCCCGCGATGGTCATCATCACTACCCCGACCCTGCAGTTCCTCCGCCATCTCCGACTAATCCCGGCAGAGAGATATGTGGAGAAGCCTCGACATCCACCAGGCATGCCCGTTTAGACATAAACGAGGTAGACTAAGCCGTATGAGTAGCACCAAGTTTCAATGTATCCTCGCTTTGTAATCACGCGACCGTGTATATTAATGCAGCCTGTCGTTGTGCCTCTGTCTTAATAGTAGCCTTGCATAATTGGTCAGCGCATAGCTGCATATTTTTCCGGGCACAACTACCCAAAACCAACCCGACGGCAACCATAGTAACACGTCTCTTTATGAGATATGTGTATCTCTGACACTGACCCGACCTTTGGAGCTAAGCCGGCAAATTTATTACCATTCACCATGGTGAAACGACCCGGCTCCATTGCTATATAAAGGCCACCTTGTGACCTTACCTAGCAACCCTCACTTTGTGCACAACACTCACGCTCTTTCCTGTCATGCCGAACCTCAGCATTCATCTGAGAACCCCAGATGCAACTCCAGGTAGCTTTGTCAAAATATTGTGGGATTTTACCCGCAGTACCATGGGTTCTACCCAGCCACCTCAGTACGAGCTGTTCAAATCAAGGATCACCCCATCCACCTTGGAATATTGGGCAGCAGTACACATTCCTCCTGTAGACCCCAACCAAGATCCAACGGAAGTTTCCTTCGTGGGGAAATCTATGTCAACCCCACACTTGGCCATAGAGGCTGCTGCGAAAGAAGCGATTGCTCGTCTTCGATCCGCAGTACCCTATGCCCGCGAACGAGGATATCATTACTTTCCGAGTCGTGCAGCACCCGGAGAAGTAATGTCTTTTCCCGGTGGACGTATTGAGAGAGACCCAGTTCTGGCCAACCTTATCCAGTACATAATTGCTCAAGAGCATCTAAACCAGCGAGTGATGGATTATCTCCAGAGCCTCACAGATTTAAATCCTCAGATTGCCATCGGCAGACCACTGAGACCCGACACGGAGAGACGCATACATCGACTGGTCAATCCACTGCCTCCAATTGAAGAAGAATGTATCCCTTTACCAAAGACATTTTATCAGGACCCCGCCCAGTTACCATTTTCATTTTAGACGTCACTACTGTATTTGTTCTTTGCAGCATTTATTTATGTGTGTGACTTATGCGTAATACCCTGAGTTTGTACGACGAGTCAATTATTTGGCTTCTGCTAATGTGTGTAGTTTTTGTTGTGGTTTATGCTCCTTTAAATTAACTGTTTTTCCCTCGCAAAACCCTGGAGTGAGATTTTCTTTTCCCTGAGTTGCTACATCTACACTTTCTCACGACGTGGATTATTTAATTTCACTCAGCACCACGAGCAGACTCACAACCATAATCATTCGGACACATACACTATTTGCAAAACTTTGCAACGGTGTTACATCCAGCTAATCACCCCCTAACAACAGTTAGCACCCGGCACACCCCATCTACTCCTCATGATCACCACCACCGCGGAGAACCAACACCCGAGCCGCAGCATCGCGATACTCGTCGAAGATTATCGCGCACAGGAGCACAGAGAGCCCCAGCAGCGTCGCCAGCCCTCCGCATATCAGGATCACAAACCAGTCCGGCATCGCCTCCGCCATTAGAGCCTCGACCGAGCTTCTGTAAGCAGTAATGGAGAAAGAAGGAGGAGGAGAAGTGAGGCCAGGTGTGAGGAAGAAGAGAGAGGCACCCCGGCCGTTTTTATAGCTCGAGCTCGGTGTACGGTGGGCGAAGTCCACCAACGCTGCTCGTCGCCGATCGCCGGTGTTCGGAGTCGAATCCGCGAGCAGTGCCGACAGCGCGCTGGCCCGCGAGGTGAGTGCATGCTGCACCGGCAGCTAGCACGCCGCGCACTACCACGGTACGGCCTAGATGCCCTACGCACTAGGCGTCGCCGGTGGAGAAAGCGCACGGGAGAGAGGAGGAAGAAAGGGTCAGAGGGAGAAGAAGAGGAGACTGACAGTGGACCCCGAGTCCACCTGTCGGCCAGAGAGAGCACTGTGCTCTCGGGTACAACCAGTGTATATCTAAATTTAGGAGTTATCCTAAATTTATATCCAGCATAGAAATCACCCGTTTTTGTCCCGAACCGTAGACTTTTCCGCGCAGCCCCAGTTTTTCACACTGTGGTTTTTCACCACTTATTGCCCTCTCACTGTAGCCACATCGTCATTGCGTAATTATTTTCTTAACACCGCTTTTAGCAAATCTCGAGGACGAGATTTTTTTAAGGGGGTTAGTATTGTGACACCCCAAAATTTTGGCCTTGTTTTAATGGAATAAAATTTTGCCAGGATTTAAAACTTTGAATTTTTGAGCTCCATTTTGATTTTGTTTAAATCATTTCCTTCCCTGTTATGATGAGTTTTTCCCAGAGAGAAAACTTTTCAAAAATGTTGTTGGACTTGTTTAACCTCTCAAGAAAAACTTTCCTTTTATCAGTGTAACTAATTAAATAATTAGGTTGCTTGATCTTTATTTTCTTGAAAAGGGTTTTCTAGGTTAAATGGCCATATTTGAACTACAACCATTTGATAAATTCACTTAAAATTCCCACAAAAATTTGGAGATGTCATGTGATGTTTTTAAATCACTTTTATGCTAAAATATATGTCATTCATGAAATATTTTGAGCCCTACACTCAATTTTTCATCTCTGGTCCAGAGTGCTTTTTGCACTACAACCTATTTAAATATTTCTTTAAAACTTCTACAAAAATTAGGGGAGGTCAGTAGGAGCCTATTGTTTCACTTTGTGCAAAAACCTATTTATGTTCTTTGAAAAATTTGAGTGAATCAACCTCATCTTCATTCTGGACCAACTTGATGGTATGTACAGCAACCATGATTTTACTTGCTCTTTAGCCCTTGATCTTTTCTCCTACTTGTAGTCCCCCATGTTAAACCCTTAAGTCTAGGAGCATGCACCTTTTGGATCATTTTTGGTTCATGAAATAATGTCATATATTTCCTGTCCAGATTTGAAATTCTGCTAAAGTTACACTAACAAGTTTCTTCTTTTGACCAAATAACCTCACCACTCTCTCTTTCATCCACAGAGACTTCCATCTGGAGTTTTTGACCATTCCAAGACCTTCCTGAGTGCCCTTAGCATTTTGTCAAACACCTGGTGTGCATGGCCAGTTTTGACATGATTTTGTCTTTGCATTGTGACCTTGCACCTCGGATCATACTAGCATGTCCACTAGGATTCCAGTTGCTCCTAACCTGGGTCTGTTAATTGCCAGCCTCGACCGCGACCTCTAGCATGCTCTAGCATAGTGTCGAACACGTCCCGTGCACGCCCGGAGCGCGAGCAGAGCGCGCGTATTGCACGACCCGCGCCCGAGCTGACACGCTGGCCCCACGACTTTGGCCCGCTCTGCAGAACCTCGCCACATACTCCCCTTCTCACCACTACGCGCCAAGCCGCTCCTCGCCACGCCCGGCAAGCCAAGAGCTAGCCGCCGCCGCCGCCCGACAGCCCTGCGCCTTGCAGCGCCGCCCAAGCCACCCCGGCTCGCCACCTGCCCCTGTGAGCAGTGCGTGCTCATCCGCAGCTTCGTCCCCTAGCGCTCATTGCCGCCACGTCGCCCTAGCCACAGAGAGGCGGTTCACCGGAGAGCTTATCCACGGCCGCCGCAGAACCGACCTCGTCGCAGTATAAATGGACACCCCGAGCCCCTCTGAGCATGCACGCGACCTCAGACCACCCCTATGGCACTCCCCTAGCTCGCATTCGACCCGGGGAGGCCTCCTTCCTCATCTCCGGCAACTCCTGCCGCCGCCACCGCCCCGGCCAATCCGGCACCTCTAGTATTTCCCCCTCTCCGTTCTCTTCACCAAGAGATTCCACATCCTCCCGTGAGCCTTTTCCCCTACTTGATTTTGATCGGGAGCCAACGCCGCCACAAAGTCACTTCGCCACCGAAGCCTTCTTCCGCCGCGGAGCTCGCCGCCGGCCGCTCACTCCGTCCCCGCCAACCCAACGACTACCGGGAGGACCGCCCCAACCTTACGGATCCATCCCCACCCTCGGGGGCCCGCGAGGAGCAGCCAAACGCCGGCGACGATCGCCGGAGCCCCGCTCCGCTCGGTCAAAGGAGGGAGACGACGCGCGGCGACTGGTCAAACCTGACCAGTGGGCCAGGCAGGCCCACTGTCAGTGACACCCCGCGCCGCCCGCGTGGTTAAGTGGAGGCGTAAAGCCCCAAGTACGCCTCCTCTGCACCGAAAGCGTATTTCTATCTGAACCGTTTTCTTTTCTGTTTTATTTTAAATAACAGATTTGACCAAATCTTTGACTGGCTATAACTTTTTAAATATAACTCCAAATGAGTTGATTCTTTTTCCTACCTTCCTTAAATTTGGTCTAGTTTATTTCAAGATTTATTTGAACATTTTTCAAACAACTTTTTGGTCTGTTTTTGAAATGTGTGTTAATTCAAATATATTTTTAAATAGGATTTTGGGGAGAGAGAAGAAGCTTTCAAAAGTTTTGGAGAGCAGCTCACCCCTCCACAACATTGAAGGAAAGCATTCTGAACCCGCCATAATATTTTTGGTGTGATCGTTGATACATTTATAACACCACCGCATTTCGAAGGACTTGTTATTTCATGTGATATGATCATATGCATGGGTGCATGTTGTTGATTTCCATGCTGTTGGAAATGGATTCACTTGTGATGATAATCATCCTCATGTGCCTTGCATGCATACCGGCAGGAACCCGGGAAAAACCTCGGCCTTGGGTAGGCATGAGTTTGTCGCCGGTCTCCGTCGGGACGGTTATGTCTGGTATGGCATGGTAAGGTGATATGAGCGGTGACTCTGTTGGATGAAATATATTCGTCATGCTAATCATGCAGGGAATACTTGAACCTCCTGAGTCGACCGTAGATCAAGTCTTGTTCCAGTAACCCCCATACTTGTTTCGTACTACCACTCGTCTCTACAGCAAGTAGAGTACGGTTCAGTAAGTTGTCAACCTCTTTCCAGCACACACCGTACAGAGAGGCCATGGTGGAAGATACCAGTTGTAGCTGGTAGGCAGGCCACCTGGTCCGGGGGCGTGGGTGTTTCCGGTTGGGACCGAGAGGGGAGGCCACCCCTTAGAGCGCGCGATATAAATTTGATCCCATGCTACGCGAGGTTGTAGCCTCCCCACTTAGAGTTTGCTTAACAGGTGTCGTGGGTGATTCCAGACACGTGTGAGATAAGCTGGTGTGTGCAAGTTAGGTGTGTTTTCAACAAAAAGACCGTAGACGGAATTAGTCCCGATGGACTAAAGAGATCCGTTACTCGTGGGTAAAGAGTACACCCTCTACAGAGAATAAACCTATTCGAATAGCCGTGTCCATGGTTAAGGATTACAGTCTAGGATGGGTCAGGTGTCGGTCTTAGTGTCAGTCTTCGGAGGTGAAACTGTTAACCAGAAAATGGAATTACTACTCGTGACTTGTGATATCTATGATGATTATTATTATTGTTGACTAACCCATGATATTATTGTTATTATCGGGTATCTCTGGGATGGTTCTACCTCCAGGGATATTCATTATGATTGTTTCTTTTAAAGCCCTTTATGTGGCGTCGCTCAGACGCCCGACTGTGGCATTTCTTTTAAAGCCCTTTATGTGGTGTCGCTCAGACGCCCGACTGTGGCATTTCTTTTAAAGCCCTTTATGTGGCGTCGCTCAGACTCCCGACTGTGGCATTTCTTTTAAAGCCCTTTATGTGGCGTCGCTCAGACGCCCGACTGTGGCATTTCTTTTAAAGCCCTTTATGTGGTGTCACTCAGACGCCCGACTGTGGCATTTCTTTTAAAGCCCTTTATGTGGCGTCGCTCAGACGCCCGACTGTGGCATTTCTTTTAAAGCCCTTTATGTGGTGTCGCTCAGACGCCCGACTGTGGCATTGCTTGTTATTTATTTCATAAATTTTACTACTACTATGTATTGCATTTTCTTTTTATAAATAACCGCCTGCACGCATCAGTATTTTATTTACTATTTTTGACTGACGTCATGAGCATAAAATATTTTCAGCACATCATTGTTATATTATACCTGTATTCATAATGTTTGCGAGTACATTCAAAGTACTCACTGGCTTGTCCCTGGCTATTGTCTTGGCCAGATTATCTTGCACGGAGATGAGCGACGCGATGCCAGCCCCGTAACCCACTCAATGGAGATAGCAGCCTCGCGAAGATAGGAATTAACCTGGTCATCTGTTCCCGTGGGAAATGGAGTCCCATAGACACTGATGTTTCACAACCCGCTTCCGCCATCAACCACTAGAAACCATTTGTTGTACTCACAGGCCAGAATGGTCTTGTACTACATATTTATTTTTGTATTTTGCTTGGAATTTCTATATCAAGTTGGAGCCTCATCAGCTAACAGTAATCCTGGGGCTGATGAGCACGACGGTCTTTTCTGGAAATTTATTACCCGGAAAACCCGGTCGTGGCACTTGTTTTAACTGGACTATTGCGTCTGTCATTCTTCTTCTAATCGGAGTCTCATCCAACTGCTTTCATTTTGCCAAGTTCATATTCTATGCCTTCCATTTCTAAATGGAGTGTTGTCGTAATTGATCCTTATCGTTCCTTGTAAATTTCATTTCTACCGGAGTGCTTGCATGTACTTCTTGCCAATTACAACCCTTTACTCATGTCTTTCAACCCACAAGGTTCTAGTAATGTTCCTTGTTCCTTTTTTCTAACAGAGTGTTTTCAACTTTGTTCATCTTTGCTGTATTCTTTCTTTCAAATGGTTTAACCTCTCAAGGCTCATGGTTTCACTCGTTTGTCAAAGAATCAACTTAGTTTTACCTCTTCTCTTTGTCTTCCGTTTCCCTCTGGTGCCATCCTAGATCTCGGGACGAGATCCTCTTGTAGTGGTGGAGTGTTGTGACACCCCGAGACCGTTGCACCATGTGTCTCCCAGTTATTCGCTATTGTTGCCTTGTCATTTCTTTGTGTGTCATGCATTTCATATCATCTCATCATGTGCATCTCATTTGCATACGTGTTCGTCTCTTGCATCCGAGCATTTTCCCCGTTGTCCGTTTCTCAATCTGACACTCCTATGTCCTCCGGCGCCCCCTTTTACCTCTTTTCGTGTGCGGGTGTTAAACATTCTCGGAATGGACCAAGATTTGCCAAGAAGCCTTGGTACACCAACGGTAGACCGCCTGTCAAGTTTCATGCCATTTGGAGTTCGTGTGATACTCCAACGGTTAACCGAGGAACCGTAAAGGCCTCGTGTGTGTTGCAGCCCAACACCCCTCCAAAGTGGCCCAATAACTCATCCAAACCCCTTCCATCCTCTCGGCTGTTCGATCACGATCGTGTGGCCGAAAACCGCATCTCATTTGGACTCTCCTAGCTCCCTCTACATATAGATATGTGTCTCCCTCCAATTTTTCCGCAGATAAAACCCTAGCCCCGCTCCTCACGCGCCGCCGGAAAAAAATCCCCGCCGACGGACATGTCCGCCGGCCACCTCACTCCGACCAATGAGGGGACGCCACGTCATTGCGCCGCCGCCCTCGCCCACTCACATCACGCCACGTCAGCTCGCCCGCGCCTCCTATCTCCACCGCGCCCGCCGCGGCCCGCCGCGGCCCGGGTCGGGCCCACCCGGCCCAACCATCTGCCGCCCTCGCCCGCGCGCGCGTT
>NC_057803.1:337496343-337506733 GCF_018294505.1 Triticum aestivum
CACCCTCCTCCACCGCTCGCCGGAGCTTCGTCACCGGCGTCGCCGTGTCGCCGGAGACAGATCCGGTCCGGGTGGATGAGATCCACCAGGACGTGAACCAAACAGCGCGCCTCGTCCTGGATCTCCTCGTCCCACTCGCCCTCGTCCCGAGTTGACTTTTCGGGAGGTTGATTTTCTTAAAGTCCCAGATCTATGTAATTTTCATGCATACTTCATCATGTCATAACTTCATGACCGTTATTCCGTTTTGTGCGCATGAGATATCAAAATGTTCATCATGATGTGGTCTTCATTTTGTTCCATTGTGCCATGCTTGTTTGAGTCCATCTTGATGCCGAAATTGGTGATGCAAGAGTGCTATAAAATGTTTGTTCCTGATTCTTATCAGTTTTTGAGCATGTGTCATTTTTGCCATGATTATTATGTGCTGCATATGGTCATGAGCTCTACATGTGTTTTGGGCTATGCCATGCCATCTTTACAGGGGTGTATGCCATGTATTTTTGTGATCAATGTGGTGACTAGCACAAGAATGCAAAGTAGCTCTCGTGATATTATTGATTTCAGGGACTTAGAATTTCACTATGTCATTTCCCTGTTGTTATTTTAATGCCATGTATTCATGTTGCTACAGAGTGATCCATGCTTCTTTTGAGTATGTTCAGTAAGGATTATTTGGACATATGGTTGTGATCTATCCATCCATGTCCCTATTTGCATTTATGGATTGCCCTAGCATGTCTCAATCTTTCTCTACTTTTTCTACAAAATGTTCCTGGAAGATTCTTTACATGTTAATCAATTTTGCCAAGGTTGTTGTAGTTGATCCATGCATGCTATGAGATTGTTCTTGCCATGGTTAGCTTCTTGATCATGTCTTCTTGCTGGTAGTATTCTTAGTTTCTCAACCATGCCTTGTGTTGAGTGCAGCGAGCTCGCAAACATGCCTTCATAATTCTGATTATGCCATGTCCAGTTTTCTGCTAAGTCTGAATCTGTTAACGAAACTTGCTATGTTTACCTAGGTGCCATCATATCTTCTGATCCTTTTTGGCTTATGGTCAGTAAGGGAATTTTGTTATATGCTTTGAGTACATTCATGCCATGCCTTGTATTTCTATGTTATGTTCCTGTAGCATGTTGTTAGCTTGCTCTAAACATTGCTTCCTGATGTTAATTCCTGACATGTTAGTATTTTCACTAAGTCTGTGAAGCTGATATGTTTTTCCCTTTTGCCATGCTTGTTTGAACCTGCTCTTGTGTGATTTAGCCATAGCTCAGTGTTCATCTTTTGTCAAGCATCTTGAGTAAATCACTTCCATGTGCTATGGTGTTATGTTAGAGTGCATTAGCTTAGTTGTTTGTTGCATTTTAGATGGCATCGTGCTATTGATCGCAGAATTGTGCCATTCTTGTTTTGCTTGCCATTTGCAAATAGTGCATCCGATTCCGGTGATCTTTATATCGATTTTGACCGAAATCAACTCATATTTCCAGCGGCACTCTTGGTATTCCAAGTTGAGGTCTGATTCAATCTTTTCCTTCTGGAGCTCGCATATGCATTGCATATCACATCCCGCATATCATGCCATGTTTTGCATCATGTTGCTTGCGCATTGCACCGTGGTTGATTGTGGTTTCCTCTGCTTGTGTTCTTGTCTTGGGTAGAGCCGGGAGACAAGTTCATGTTCGAGGAACCCGTTGAGTATGCTTACGAGGATCAAGCTTTCGTCAACTCAGAGAACTTTGCAGGCAAGATAACCATACCCTCGAAATCACTTCTATCTTTGCTTGCTAGTTGCTCGCTCTTTTGCTATGCCGCGATACCTACCACTTGCTATATCATGCCTCCCATATTGCCATGTCCAGCCTCTAACCCACCTTTCCCTAGCAATCTGTTGTTTGGCTATGTTACCGCTTTGCTCAGCCCCTCTTATAGCGTTGCTAGATGCAGGAGAAGTTGAAGTTTGTTCCTTGTTGGAACATGGTTATTGTTGGGATACCATTATTATATCTTATTTACTTTAATGCATCTATATACTTGGTAAAGGGTGGAAGGCTCCGCCTTATGCCTGGTGTTTTGTTCCAGTCTTGCCGCCCTAGTTTCCGTCATACCGGTTTTATGTTCCTTGATTTTGCGTTCCCAACGCGGTTGGGTGTTATGGGAACCCCTTGACAGTTTGCTTTGAAGAAAACTTCTCCAGCAAGGACCAACCTTGGTTTTACATTTTCCTAACCACCTATTACCCTTCCCTTGGGTCGGCCAACCCAAGGGTCATCTTTATTTTAACCCCCCCCCCCGGCCTAGTGCTTGTCTAAGTGTTGGTCCGAACCGGGCAGCCTGTGGGGCCACCTCGAGGCAACTCGAGGGTTGGTTTTACTCGTGGCTTGACCTATCTGTTGTGCCCTGAGAACGAGATATGTGTAGCTCCTATCGGGATTTGTCGGCACATCCGGGCGGCTTTGCTGGTCTTGTTTTACCATTGTCAAAATATCTTGTAACTAGGATTCCGAGTCTGATCGGGTCTTCCTGGGAGAAGGAATATCCTTCGTTGACCATGAGTGCTTGTGATGGGCTAAGTTGGGACACCCCTGCAGGGTTTTGAACTTTCGGAAGTCGTGCCCGCGGTTATGGGCAGATGGGAATTTGTTAATGTCCGGTTGTAGAGAACTTGACACTTAACTTATTTAAAATGCAGCAACCGCGTGTGTAGCCGTGATGGTCTCTTTCTGGCGGAGTCCGGGAAGTGTACATGGTTCTTTTGTTATGCTTGAACGAAAGTAGTTTCAGGATCACTTCTTGATCACTTCTAGTTCACGACCGTGCTTTGCTTCTCTTCTCGCTCTTATTTGCGTAAGTTAGCCACCATATATGCTTAGTTCTTGTTGCAGCTCCACCTCACTACCTTTTCCCTACCCATAAGCTTAAATGGTCTTAAACGCGAGGGTGTGAGATTGCTGAGTCCCCGTGACTCACAGATTACTTCCAAAACCAGTTTCAGGTGCCGATGATACCAGTGGAGGTGACGCAACCCAGCATAGATTGGAGCACAATGAAGATCATGTTCATTGTGTTCTTTCTTTTTCTAGTTGTTCAGTAGTGGAGCCCAGTCGGTGCAATCGGGAATCTTTTGCATTTGGGGTTGTCTTTATTTTGGTTCCGTAGTCGGACCTTGATTGTATTCTGGATGATGTAATGCTATATTTCTGTATTGTGTGAAGTGGCGCTTGTAAGCCATCTCTTTATCCCTTTCTTATTCATTACATTGGATGTGTAAAGGTTGCCCCCTCTTGAGACATGCCTACTATGTGGTTATGCCTCTAATTCATGCTCCGACACGTGGGAGATATAGCCGCATCGTGGGTGTTACAAGTTGGTAATCAGAGCTTTCCCCGACTTAGGAGCCCCCTGCTTGATCGAATCACTGGCATTGTTCAGTCTAGAAAAATGTTTTGAGTCTTATAGGATTATATATATCGGAGAGTAGGATTCTTTTTACTCCTCAGTCCCTTCGTCGCTCTGGTGATGCTTCCGGACGTAGAGTTTTGACTCTTCTCTTCTCAAATTTCACAAAATTTTTTAGGATCACGCAGGTATCTTGGAATCGTTCTGATGGTTTTGTGACGAGAACATTGTTCTTGGTGCCTCCTGACATTTAGGGGTTATGGCAGTGTCCCGGGGAGTTGAGCTCCGAGGTGTTGTCGTCACAATTTTATCGTTGCAGTTCTAGAACACCTGAACTTGCCGACATCGAAAATCTCTTTTATGGAGTTTTTGGTGAGATAACCTTGACGCCACCCAGTACTGGGGCGGGAGTACGGGAGTATTGCCATACCTCGTATAACGGATGCTTTTCGAAGGTTGAGGTAAATGATTTTCGAAGGTTTCTTGGTTATGTGTTGAAGGATGGATACAGCTAGATGTAGGATTTGTTAGTTTTGGGTGAGATATTATGCTTCCCCTGTATCCCCAACACCTGATTGCATAACCAAAAAGTTTTGGGAGTTTATAAGTGGGAATTCAAGTATATTGTAGGATATCCTTCGTTATCATATCAATTTATTTGTTGTTTCAATCGTATTGGTGGTTCGTTGAAGATCTTCTTAAGTTGGCACTATATCTATGAGAATAAGTAGTATGCCAAATCCATTCCTTGTCATCAATCTAAATTGATGAAGGATATGCATTACATAATTCTTATTCTTGCTTTAGCCAAGTTATTGATTTCTTCTTTCCAGAGTTGTTCATCATATCACATTCTCGGTTCGAGACGCTTCATCTTTTCTTTTTTGGAGATCCAAGTTTTCCACATTATCTCGTCACAAAGCCCGATCATCGCAAGTCTTCACCTTCTCTTTCATTTCGATTGATCATTCTTCTGTTACCGGAGTTCTTCATGGAGGCTCTACATGATGGTTCATCAAGGATTTAATTCCTTCTCAAAGTGTTCATTGAGATTCTTTTCAGAGGAGCTTAAGTATTCTTCATCTTGCATTCCAAAGTGCAATTTGTTCTACCTTATCTTTTGAGGTGGTGTTATGTCATTTTTGACAATTACTTTGTGTTTCATGGTTCACAAGTTGTCCAAAATGACATATTTTAAACCCATCGTTTTCTATTCGTTCTTGAGATCCTTTGCAACCCATCAATCTGTCACATCCCTAGTTCTGGTATGTCATAGGTTTGCTTTATGCATCATGTTAAGTTTCAAATGAAATTGAAATGGGGATGTTTCAAACCCTAGCACCAAAGCAAATTCAAATAGGTCCAAATTAAAAATGGAATTTCAATAAAACCAAAATGTTCTTCAAAAATGTTCATGGTCTTTGGAAAATGTTGCAAGCAACAACCAGAGGTGATGCACATTTTTGCTAAACATTTTGGATTTTTGAATGAACCCATATGTATTTGAATTGGAGCTGTTTAAAATAATATAAATATTTTAAAGGCTCCAAATATGTTGGAATTTAGTGAGGGCCTCTGGTATATCATAACTAGTGGTCACAAGGAATCTCAACATTTTTACATTTGTGCTAGTATTTATTTTAAGCGAAAAACAAATGTCAGAAATAGAAAAGAAATCAAAAAAAGGAAAAAAAATAACTTACCTGAGGCCTGGCACTATGCGGCCAAGCTGGCCGGCCCAGCCAGCTGGCCCTGCCTGTCACCCTCAACCTCCCGCCAGGAGGAGGAGAGGCGCGTGACCGACGCACGCCAGCGCACGCCCGGCCACCTACCCGACCCCCTCTCACTCTCCCTTGTCCCCGTCTCCTCCTCTGTCTCTCTCTCCCGCCACAGCCAAAGTGCTGCCGTCGCCATAGCTCACCGCCGACGCGCTCTCCGCCATCCCCGCGCCCCTCTATAGTGGCCACGCGCTCCGCCGCTGTGGGCTACGCCTCCTCGTCGAGACGCACGGCGTCGGACGCCCTGGAATGCCGCCATCGCCATCGTCTTCAACCTCGGACACCGCCGACCGCCAACTCCGATTCGCCGTCTTTAGCGCCTCCCCGATCCCACTGGCCTGCTCAGCAACTCTGCCGTGAGCTCCTCTCCGTTTCCCTCTTGTTCCCCTCCTCGCGCTCAACCCCTAGCTTATCTCCCCGTCGCACCCGTAAGCTCCTTGCCGCGGGCGATGTCGCCGACGCGGCCAGGGCTCGTTCCCGTCGCATCTGGGTGCATAGGCGAACTCCAGCAGTTCTTAGGAGCCCGTATAGCACCTCATCCGGCATCCCTGTGGCTTGCAGCCTCGCTTGCCTCATCCCCCTGCTCCGGCCGCCGCGGATGAGCTCGCCGCCGGTGAACCAGGCCACCCCACGCCCAGCCGCGTGCTTCCCTGGATGCGCGCGAGTCCCAGCATCCCGTAGCTGCACTCTGCGCGCCAAATGGCCCCCTATAGGCAAAACCCGCAGCCCACCGCCGCGTTTGGAATCGCCGGTGGCTAAACGCCGGCGACCGCTGACCTATGACTGGCGTGGGTTGACCCCACTGCCCAGTTTGACCTCCCCCCCTCTCTCACTGACTTGCGGGCCCCGCCCAACTAATTACTTTAGTTAGCTCTAATTAACTAGCTAGATTAGCTACTACGGTCACTGACTAGTGGGCCCTGCCCAGTTAGTTAGGACTAACTAACTTAGTTAGTTGACTGGGTCACTGGTCAGGTTTGACATGGTCAGCCCCGTTGACTCGCTTACGTCATGCTGACATAGAGCTGACGCAATAATTGATTTATGGAATTATTTTTTTTACTCAGGAAATTCCACAATATTGCTTAAACTTCAAAAAATCATAATAATTTAACCGTAGCTCAGAATGAAACAATTTATATATGAAAAATTATCAGAAAAATGCAAGGAATCCATTTATGCCAGTTCCATGCATGAATAACCAACTTATACATGCTGTATAAGTGAAAACATAATATGGGCATTTTAAATGCTTCATTTTGAATTGCATTTGAGTCTTTGATTCAAATGGGATTCAACCAACTTGGTAGCATCTTGCATTAGCCCAAACACTAGAATTTGCACATGTCATGTTCATGCATCATTTTGTTGCATTTGTTTGTGTGTTGATCGCCGGCACCGTTTCTTCTCGATAGGTTCCACTCCGGGAGGTGTTCCCGAGTACCTGTCAGAGGAGCCGTACCCCTTCGTCGTTCTATCATGCAAGCAAACCCCCTTGAGCATTTCGATAAATCCCACTCTCTTGCTCCTGCTCCTTATACTGCATTAGGACAACAACGATTCAACTGCTACTTTTCTGCTGCGGTAGTTGAACCCATTCCTCTGCATCACCTGTGATTGCCACAGTAAATAGTTGAAACCCACTAGCATGAGTAGGAGTTGCTTGAGCCCTGATGTGCCTACTCATCCATGCTTGTTTTCTTTATGACGGCTATGCTTAGAGTTGTGTCAGGTCTGATTCATCGGGAATGAATCAGAGTGGTGAACATGTCCTACCGATAAAGGCTAAGTGTGTGAACACGTTTTGGTAAAGGTAGCGATGAGAGGCCATGTAGGAGTACATGGTGAGTTGTCTCATTGGAACCGTCCCTAAGCACTGAGTTCTGTGTATGTTATCCAAGTCCATTTACTACCACACATTTGGTTCCGGTTATCCGGCCCCTCTCGGCTTATTAATCCAAGTGATCTCTGTCCAGGAGTTGCAACTAGTTTCTGGCGTTTGTAGGTAGTGCTACTTGTCTACCAGGTGGTGTCCGACGGGATGGGCTTGGGACAGACTAGGCACCGTGGCACGGTGTACCAAGTGGCACCCGGATGGTGGGCTTGGGAACCCTACACACATCATTTGGGGCCGTACTTGAAACTTTGGCCAGAACTCCTTGCGGATGGAACTTGAATAGGCGATAAACCTAGACGAGAGACTTGTGTGGTTAGTCAGGTCGGGGCCGACACCCTCTCCCGGCTTCCGCTTGAAGGTTGCCAAGGTACATGACGTGTACAGGGCGATAAGTGGCAAGAGCGTGTGTGAAGAAGTACACCCCTGCAGGGTTAACATTATCTATTCAAATAGTCGTTTTCCTCGGATATGGAAACTTTGAGGACTTATGTAGTACATAGACAACTTGAAGTGGATACTCTAAAATCCGCAAGATAAGCATGAGTGCTATGGATGGCCTTCTCGTAGGGAGACGGGCATGGATCCATAGTGGAGTATTGATATGGTGAATATGTGGACTCGTGTGCGTCTTTTCACCTCAAAGAAGTTTCTGATACTCGTAGTATAGGCTAGCCACTGAGTCAAAGCTGGCTTGCTGCTGTTAAAACTCCACCACCCCCCTTGTTGATAATGTTGCATATGTAGATAGTTCTGATGTAAGACTTGCTGAGTACCTTCATACTCACGTTTGCTTATTTATGTTTTGCAGTTGGTTACACTAGTGACTTCGACGAGTAGCTTGTATCCCAGCTACGATCTTCTACCCTTGAGAGGGTCGTGTTTAGTCAGGCTTCTTAGACTTTTCCTTTTGTAGTTGTCTGTACTCGGACATGTAATGCTTCCGTTGCTTGTATGCTCTGAATGATGGTTCATGAGACCCCTGTTTGTATTGAATGCTATGTGGCTCTTCTAGGCCTTTATCTATATGAGTTTGAGTTATGTTGTGATGCCATGTTGTACAGCACATACTTGCATGTTATGCGTACGTGTAACGTGTATTGCTCTGTGTGGGATCCGACAACCTAGTTGTTTATCCCTGGTAGCCTCTCTTATAGGGAAATGTAGTCTTGTGCTTCCATGAGCCATAGTAGTCCGCTACAGCCCAGTTCAGCGGAGTCCTGCTAGCCCAGCACTACTGCTCCGGAACACTTGACTGGCCGACATGTGATTCACTTTGTTCCAGTGTCTATCCCTTCAGGGAAATGTCACACGGTGACATCCGGAATCCTGCCTAGCCTGCTACAGCCCGGGTTCCCGGAGTCCTGTTAGCCCAGTGCTACAGCCCGGATTCACACGCTGTTGACCGACATGCTCGAGGTTGATTCTTGTATGCCTGTCCCTGTAAGGTAGTGCCACTTTGGGTTCATGACTAGTCATGTCGGCCCAGGTTCTCTGTCATATGGATGCTAGCGACACTATCATATACGTGAGCCAAAAGGCGCAAACGGTCCCGGGCCAGGTAAGGTGGCACCCGTGGGAATACCGTGCGTGAGGCCGCAAAGTGATATGAAGTGTTAAATGCTAGATCGGTGTGACCTAGGATCGGGGTCCTGACACAATCTCTTCATTGGAATTATCTTGGGTTATATTTCACCTAAAGCTTTCCCTAAGGATTGTTGCTATTTATGGTGCTTATAAATGACCCAAGTTCTTCATTTATCCTCCCGGTGAAATAAGTTTCTCGTCTCCTTGTTTATATCAATCCAATCTATTGTTTTTCGTTAGTGGCAGAATTTGACCTCAAGATTTCGACGTGTTTCCATAAGCCCACAACAAGCTTACTCTTTTCGTTGTTGGTTTTCCAACAACTCCGTTCGACCCTTCTCCTATAGATGCTTTTCAAGCTCATTTGAGGTATAAGATGTTGTTTACTCCTCCGTTCTTTTGATTCCATTCTTACTTTTGTTCTGGAGGCATTGTGATGTTGCTCTCTTCGACCCGTCATCTTGCTTTGTCAAGATCATGTTCAATTCCTCCCATTTACAATCGGAGTGCTGTCCAAATTATATCATTCTTATTCCTTCTCTACCTTGTTTTAACTGGACTATTGCGTCTATCATTCTTCTTCTAACCGAAGTCTCATCCAAGTGCTTTCAATTTGCCAAGTTCATACTCTATGCCTTCCATTTATAAGCGGAGTGTTGTTGTAATTGATCCTTATCGTTCCTTGTACATTTTGTTTCTACCGGAGTGCTTGCATGTACTTCTTGCCAATTACAACCCTTTACTCATGTCTTTCAACCTAAAAGGTTCTAGTAATGTTCCTTGTTCCTTTTTTCTAACAGAGTGTTTTCAACTTTGTTCATCTTCGTTGTATTCTTTCTTTCAAATGGTTTAACCTGTCAAGGCTCATGGTTTCACTTGTTTGTCAAAGAAGCAACTTAGTTTTACCTCTTCTCTTTCTCTTCTGTTTCCCTCCGGTGCCATCCTAGGTCTCGGGACGAGATCCTCTCGTAGTGGTGGAGTGTTGTGATGACCCAAGACCGTTGCGCCAGGTGTCTCCGAGTTATTCGCTGTTGTTGCCTTGTCATTTCTTTGTGGGTCATGCATTTCATATCATCTCATCATTTGCATTTCATTTGCATACGTGTTCGTCTCTTGCATCCGAGCATTTTCCCCGTTGTCCGTTTCTCAATTCGACACTCTTATGTCCTCCGGCGCCCCTTTTGCCTCTTTTCGTGTGCCGGTGTTAAACATTCTCGGAATGGACCGAGATTTGCCAAGCAGACTTGGTACACCACTAGTAGACCGCCTGTCAAGTTTCGAGCCATTTGGAGTTCGTTTGATACTCCAACGGTTAACCGGGGAACCGTAAAGGCCTTGTGTGTGTTGCAGCCCAACACCCCTCCAAAGTGGCCCAATAACTCATCCAAACCCCGTCAATCCTCTCGGCCATTCGATCACGATCGCGTGGCCAAAAACCGCACCTCATTTGGACTCTCCTAGCTTCCTCTACCTATATATGTGTGTCTCCCTCCAATTTTCCACGGGCGAAACCCTAGCCCCGCTCCTCTCGCGCCGACGGACATGTCCGCCGGCCACCTCACTCGGACCAATGAGGGGACGCCACGTCATCGCACTGCCACCCTCGCCAACTCACATCGCGTCACGTCAGCTCACCCGCCCCTCCTCTCTCCACCGCGCCCGCCGCGGCCCGCCGGGGCCCGGGTCGGGCCCTCCGGGCCAAACCATCCACCACCGCCCACCCGC
>NC_057803.1:337507075-337511532 GCF_018294505.1 Triticum aestivum
CCGCCCGCCACCACGCGCCACCCGGCCGTCGCTCGGTTTCCCCTCCGCCGCGCGCCATCGCCGCACATCGCCACCGCCGTGTCCTGCCACCTCGTCGCCCACGCGTCGCCACCCTCCTCCGTCGCTCGCCGGAGCCTCGTCGCCGGCGCCGCCGTGTCGCCGGAGCCAGATCCGGTCCGGGTGGATGAGATCCACCAGGACGTGAACCAAACAACGCGCCTCGTCCTGGATCTCCTCGTCCCGCTCGCCCTCGTCCCGAGTTGACTTTTCCGGAGGTTGATTTTCTTAAAGTCCCAGATCTGTGTAATTTTCATGCATACTTCATCATGTCATAACTTCATGACCGTTATTCCGTTTTGTGCGCATGAGATATCAAAATGTCCATCATGATGTGGTCTTCATTTTGTTCCATTGTGCCATGCTTGTTTGAGTCCATCTTGATGCCCAAATTGGTGATGCAAGAGTGCTATAAAATGTTTGTTCCTGATTCTTATCAGTTTTTGAGCATGTGTCATTTTTGCCATGATTATTATGTGCTGCATATGGTCATGAGCTCTACATGTGTTTTGGGCTATGCCATGCCATCTTTACAGGGGTGTATGCCATGTATTTTTGTGATCAATGTGGTAACTAGCACAAGCATGCAAAGTAGCTCTCGTGATATTGCTGATTTCAGGGACTTAGAATTTCACTAAGTCATTTCCCTGCTGTTATTTTAATGCCATGTATTCATGTTGCTACAGAGTGATCCATGCTTCTTTTGAGTATGTTCAGTAAGGATGATTTGGACATATGGTTGTGCTCTATCCATCCATGTCCCTATTTGCATTTATGGATTGCCCTAGCATGACTCAATCTTTCTCTACTTTTGCTGTAAAATGTTCCTGGCAGATTCTTTACATGATAATCAATTTTGCCAAGGTTGTTGTAGTATCCATGCATGCTATGAGATTGTTCTTGCCATGGTCAGCTTCTTGATCATGTCTTCTTGCTGGTAGTATGCTTAGTTTTTCATGCCATGCCTTGTGTTGAGTGCATCGAGCTCGCAAACATGCCTTCATAATTCTGATTATGCCATGTCCAGTTTTCTGCCAAGTCTGAATCTGTTAACGAAACTTGCTATGTTTACCTGGGTGCCATCATATGTTCTGATCCTTTTTGTCTTATGGTAAGTAAGAGACTTTTGTTATATCCTTTGAGTAGATTAATGCCATGCCTTGTATTGCTATGTTCTGTTCCTGTAGCATGTTGTTAGCTTGCTCTAAACATTGCTTCCTGATGTTAATTCCTGACATGTTACTATTTTCACCAAGTCTGTGAAGCTGATATCTTTTTCCCCTTTGCCATGCTTGTTTGAACCTGCTCTTGTGTGATTTAGCCATAGCTCAGTGTTCATATTTTGTCAAGCATCTTGAGTAGATCACTGCCATGTCCTTTGGTGTTATGTTATAGTGCAGTAGCTTAGTTGCTTGTTGCATTTTAGATGGCATCGTGTTGTTGATTGCAGAATTGTGCCATTCTTGTTTTGCTTGCCATTTGCAAACCGTGCATCCGATTCCGGTGATCTTTATATCGATTTTGACTGAAATCAACTCATATTTCCAGCGGCACTCTTGGTTTGCCAAGTTGAGGCCTGGTTCAATCTTTTCCTTCCGGAGCTCGCATATGCATTGCATATCACATCCCTCATATCATGCCATGTTTTGCATCATGTTTCTTGCGCATTGCACCGTGGTTGATTGTGGTTTCCTTTGCTTGTGTTCTTGCCTAGGGTAGAGCCGGGAGAAGATTTCTTGTTCGAGGAATCCGTTGAGTATGCTTACGAGGATCAAGCTTTCGTCAACTCGGAGAACTTTGCAGGCAAGATGACCATACCCTCGAAATCACTTCTATCTTTGCTTACTAGTTGCTTTCTCTTTTGCTATGCTGCGATACCTACCACTTGCTATATCATGCCTCCCATATTTCCATGTCCAGCCTCTAACCCACCTCGCCCTAGCAATCCGTTGTTTTGCTATGTTACCGCTTTGCTCAGCCCCTCTTATAGCGTTGCTTGTTGCAGGTGAAGTTGAAGTTTGTTTCTTGTTGGAACATGGTTATTGTTGGGATACCATTATTATATCTTATTTACTTTAATGCATCTATATACTTGGTAAATGGTGGAAGGCTCGGCCTTATGCCTAGTGTTTTGTTCCACTCTTGCCGCCCTAGTTTCCGTCATACCGGTGTTATATTCCTTGATTTTGCGTTCCCAACGCGGTTGGGTGTTATGGGAACCCTTGATAGTTCGCTTTGAATAGAACTCCTCCAGCAAGGCCCAACCTTGGTTTTACATTTGCCTAACAACCTATTACCCTTCCCTTGGGTCGGCCAACCCAAGGGTCATCTTTATTTTAACCCCCCCGGCCTAGTGCTTGTCTAAGTGTTGGTCCGAACTGGGCAGCTTGCAGGGCCACCTCGGGGAAACTCGAGGGTTGATTTTACTCGTAGCTTGACCTATCCGGTGTGCCCTGAGAACGAGATATGTGCAGGTCCTATCGGGATTTGTCGGCACATCCGGGCGGCTTTGCTGGTCTTGTTTTACCATTGTCAAAATGTCTTGTAACCGGGATTCCGAGTCTGATCGGGTCTTCCTGGGAGAACGAATATCCTTCGTTGACCATGAGAGCTTGTGATGGGCTAAGTTGGGACACCCCTGCAGGGTTTTGACCTTTCGAAAGCTGTGCCCACGGTTATGGGCAGATGGGAATTTGTTAATGTCCGGTTGTAGAGAACTTGACACTTCACTTATTTAAAATGCAGCAACCACGTGTGTAGCCGTGATGGTCTCTTTCCGGCGGAGTTCGGGAAGTGAACACGGTTCTTGTGTTATGCTTGAATGTAAGTAGTTTCAGGATCACTTCTTGATCACTTCTAGTTCACGACCGTGCTTTGCTTCTCTTCTCGCTCTTATTTGCGCAAGTTAGCCACCATATATGCTTAGTGCTTGCTGCAGCTCCACCTCACTACCTTTTCCCTACCCATAAGCTTAAATAGTCTTGATTGCGAGGGTGTGAGATTGCTGAGTCCCTGTGACTCACAGATTACTTCCAAAACCAGTTTCAGTTGATGCAACCCAGCTCAGATGGGAGCTCGATGAAGATCGTGTTTTTTGTGTTGTTTCGTTTTCCAGTTGTTCAGTAGTGGAGCCCAGTCGGGGCGATCGGGGATCTTTTGCATTTGGGGTTGTCTTTATTTTGGTTCCATAGTCGGACCTTGATTGTATTCTGGATGATGTAATGCAATATTTATGTATTGTGTGAAGTGGCGTTTGTAAGCCAACTCTTTATCCCTTTCTTATTCAGTACATGGGATGTGTAAAGATTACCCATATTGCAGCATGCCTACTATGCGGTTATGCCTCTAAGTCGTGCTCCGACACGTGGGAGATATAGCCACATCGTGGGTGTTACATCAAATGGTGATGGTAGTATTTTTGTGGGAAGGGGGATGTCAAGAGCTTTTGAACGAGCTAAAGAATGTCAAAAACGGACTCCAGATGAATTAGTTATGGACAAAACGGTGAAACGGGGATGGCTGAAATGTCAGGGGCCGGACATCCGGGCTCGGGGCCGGAAATCCGGGACCTGATGTCCAGAACCGCGCATGAATTGCACTCCAGGAGCCGGATGTCCGGCCAGGTGGCCGGGATGTCTGACCCGACGATTCCAGATCGGGATTTGGACTTCGAAACTCGATTTGGGGTGGAAATTGATGATTTTGGGGGCAAAATTTGACGGATTTTGTGGATGGAAATTGGGGAAAAGTGGATGGAAAGCTAGATCTACCTGCAACACACGAAATCCGTGGATCAAATCCAACAAAACTTCATCTCACCAACAAATCACAAAAAACAATTGTGGGCTATTTTTGGTGGGGATTTTCAAAATTAGGGAAGAACACAGCAAAATCAAGCTAGAAAATGAAGAGGGGAGGCTCCAAAATCGTGATCAACGTGGCTCATGATACCAAGATGATATCATGAGACAAGCTGGCTCTGATCCAAGATGATGTAGGGTAGAACCCTAATCGCCCGATCTTTCACGAAAGGAGCGGATCCCGCAAAGAACAGGAAGAACACGAGGGAAATCTCGAGGGGAAACACGAGAGGAAACAAGAGAAAATCTCTAAACCAATAAGAAATAGTCACACATATGCTAGATCCTCGAGTACATAAGAGATCACACGATCCAAATCCAACAAGGGACGATACAAGGGGTAGCCAGTTCTTCTCCGTGAGGAGGTCTTGAATCCACAAGGGGATCTTCCTGTAAAGGGGTCTTGAATCCAAGGTGGATCTTCTCCGAAGAGGGGCTGCGGTCTCTCTCAAGGAGTAGATACAATATGAATGAGCGAAGCTCTATCTCACAAATGAGCTAACATAACGCTAACCCTAAAACATAGGTGGAGGGGAAGTA